>NC_080050.1:5131937-5166586 GCF_026212465.1 Amaranthus tricolor | reverse complement strand
TGTGCCAAGTTTCGTGCAAAACAAACCAAGTTTGAGCTACTTTATGTGCAAAAGTGCCAAACACGCTTAAAAACCTAGAAAATTGCAACTTAACACGTAATTTCTAGCAAATGAATATAATTTTCAATTCTAAACACTTCAAAACAATAATATATACCAAATAGTGTTGTGTGCAAAGTTTGTTCAAAACAAACCAAATTTGAGCTACTTTTTTCGCAAAAGTGCCAAAAATGCTTAAAAACCTAAAAAATCGCAAATTAACACGTAATTTCAAGCATATGAATATGATTTTAAATTGTAACCTCTTCAACACAATAATATATAACAAATAGTGTTGTGAGCCATTCTTCGTGCAAAACAAACCAAGTTTGAGCTTTTTTATGCGCAAAAGTGCCAAAAACGCTTAAAAACCCATAAAATTGCAACTTAACACGTAATTTCAAGCATATGAATATAATTTTCTATTCTAAAAACTTCAACACAATAATATATACCAAATAGTGTTGTGTGCCAAGTTTCGTGCAAACCAAACCAAGTTTGAGATACTTTATGCGGAAAAGTGCAAAAAAACGCTTAAAAACCCATAAAATCGCAACTTAACACGTAATTTCTAGCATATGAATATGATTTTCAATTCTGACCACTTCAACACAATAATATATACCAAATAGTTTTGTGTGTCAAGTTTTGTACAAAACAAACCACGTTTGAGCTTTATGTCCAAAAGTGTCAAAAATGCTTAAAAACTATTAAAATCGCAACTTAACACGTGATTTCTAGCATATGAATATTATTTTCAATTCTTACCACTTCAATAAAATAATATATACCTAATAGTGTTGTGTTCTCAGTTTCATGCAAAACAAACCAAGTTTGAGCTATTTTATGCGCAAAATTGCCAAAAACGCTTAAAAACCTATAAAATCGCAAATTAACACGTAATTTCTAGCATATGAATATGATTTTAAATTCTAACCACTTAATCAAAATAATATATACCAAATAGTGTTGTGTGCCATGTTTCGTGCAAAACAAACCTAGTTTGAGCTACTTTATGCGCAAAAGTGCCAAAAACGCTTAAAACCCCATAAAATAATGTTGTGGGCAAAGTTTGTGCAAAACAACCCAAACTTGAGCTACTTTATGCGCAAAAGTGTCAAAAATGCTTAAAAACCTATAAAATTGCAAATTAACATGTAATTTCAAGCATATAAATATGATTTTAAATTGTAACCTCTTCAACACAATAATATATAACAAATAGTGTTGTGTGCCATGTTTCATGCAAAACAAACCAAGTTTGAGCAACTTTATGCGCAAAAGTGCCAAATACGCTTAAAAACCAATAAAATCGCAACTTAACACGTAATTTCTAGCATATGAATAAGATTTTCAATTCTTACCACTTCAAAAAAATAATATATACGTAATAGTGTTGTGTTCTAAGTTTCATGCAAATCAAACCAAGTTTTAGCTACTTTATACGCAAAAGTGTCAAAAACGCTTAAAATCCCATAAAATGGAAACTTAACACGTAATCTCTAGCATATGAATATGATTTTCAATTCTAACCAGTTCAACACAAGCATATATACCAAATAGTGTTGTGTGCCAAGTTTCGTGCAAAACAAACCAAGTTTGAGCTACTTTATGCGCAAAAGTGCCAAAAACGCTTAAAAACCCATAAAATTTTAACTTAACACGTAATTTCAAGTATATGAATATGATTTTAAATTGTAACCTCTTCAACACAATGATATATAACAAATAGTGTTGTGTGCATAGTTAAGTGCAAAACAAACCAAGTTTGAGTTACTTTATGCGCAACAGTGCCAAAAACTCTTAAAAACCCAAAAAATCTCAACTTAACACGTATTTACTATCATATGAATATGATTTTCAATTCCAACCACTTCAACAAAATAATATATACCAAATAGTGTTGTGTTCCAAGTTTCATGCAAAACAAACCAAGTTTGAGCTACTTTATGATTAAAAGTGTCAAAAACGCTTAAAAACCTATAAAATCGTAAATTCACACGTAATCTCTAGCATAAGAATATGATTTTTAATTCAAACCAGTTAAACACAATAATATGTACTAAATAGTGTTGTGTGCCAAGTTTCGTGCAAAACAAACCAAGTTTGAGCTAGTTTATGCGCAAAAGTGCCAAAAACGCTTAAAAACCCATAATGCAACTTAACACGTAATTTCTAGCAAATGAATATAATTTTCAATTCTAAACACTTCAACAAAATAATATATACCAAATAGTGTTGTGTGACAAATTTCGTGCAAAACAAACAAAGTTTGAGTTACTTTATGCGGACAAGTGCCAAAAACGCTTAAAAACCCATAAAATCGCAACTTAACACGTAATTTATAGCATATGAATATGATTTTCAATTCTATCCACTTCAACACAATAATATATATCAAATAGTTTTTTGTGCCATGTTTTTTTCAAAACAAACCACGTTTGAGCTATATGCCCAAATGTGCCCAAAACGCTTAAAAACTATTAAAATCGCAACTTAACACGTGATTTCTAGCATATGAATATTATTTTAAATTCTTACCACTTCAACAAAAAAATATATACCTAATAGTGTTGTGTTCTAAGTTTCATGCAAAGTAAACCAAGTTTGAGCTACTTTTTGCGCAAAACTGTCAAAAACGCTTAAAAACCCATAAAATCAAAACTTAACACGTAATCTCTATCATATAAATATGATTTTCAATTCCAACCACTTCAACAAAATAATATGTACCAAATCATGTTGTGTGCCAAGTTTCGTGCAAAACATACCAAGTTTGAGCTACTTTATACGCAAAAGTGCCAAAAACGCATAAAAATGTGCCCAAAACGCTTAAAAACGTATATACCAAATAGTGTTGTAAGCCATGATTCGTGCAAAACAAACAAAGTTTGAGCTTCTTTATGCGCAAAAGTGCCAAAAACGCTTAAAAACTCATAAAATTGCAACTTAACACGTAATTTCAAGCATATGAATATAATTTTCTATTCTAAAAACTTCAACACAATAATATATACCAAATAGTGTTGTGTGCCAAGTTTCGTGCAAACCAAACCAAGTTTGAGCTACTTTATGCGCAAAAGTGCCAAAAATGCTTAAAAACCTATAAAATCGCAACTTAACACGTAATTTCTAGCATATGAATATGATTTTATATGCTAGAGCACTTCAACACAATAATATATACCAAATAGTGTTGTGTGACAAATTTCGTGCAAAACAAACAAAGTTTGAGATACTTTATGCGGCAAAGTGCAAAAAAACGCTTAAAAACCCATAAAATCGCAACTTAACACGTGATTTCTAGCATATGAATATTATTTTCAATTCTTACCACTTCAAAAAAATAATATATACGTAATAGTGTTGTGTTCTAAGTTTCATGCAAATCAAACCAAGTTTTAGCTACTTTATACGCAAAAGTGTCAAAAACGCTTAAAATCCCATAAAATGGAAACTTAACACGTAATCTCTAGCATATGAATATGATTTTCAATTCTAACCAGTTCAACACAAGCATATATACCAAATAGTGTTGTGTGCCAAGTTTCGTGCAAAACAAACCAAGTTTGAGCTACTTTATGCGCAAAAGTGCCAAAAACGCTTAAAAACCCATAAAATTTTAACTTAACACGTAATTTCAAGTATATGAATATGATTTTAAATTGTAACCTCTTCAACACAATGATATATAACAAATAGTGTTGTGTGCATAGTTAAGTGCAAAACAAACCAAGTTTGAGTTACTTTATGCGCAACAGTGCCAAAAACTCTTAAAAACCCAAAAAATCTCAACTTAACACGTATTTACTATCATATGAATATGATTTTCAATTCCAACCACTTCAACAAAATAATATATACCAAATAGTGTTGTGTTCCAAGTTTCATGCAAAACAAACCAAGTTTGAGCTACTTTATGATTAAAAGTGTCAAAAACGCTTAAAAACCTATAAAATCGTAAATTCACACGTAATCTCTAGCATAAGAATATGATTTTTAATTCAAACCAGTTAAACACAATAATATGTACTAAATAGTGTTGTGTGCCAAGTTTCGTGCAAAACAAACCAAGTTTGAGCTAGTTTATGCGCAAAAGTGCCAAAAACGCTTAAAAACCCATAATGCAACTTAACACGTAATTTCTAGCAAATGAATATAATTTTCAATTCTAAACACTTCAACAAAATAATATATACCAAATAGTGTTGTGTGACAAATTTCGTGCAAAACAAACAAAGTTTGAGTTACTTTATGCGGACAAGTGCCAAAAACGCTTAAAAACCCATAAAATCGCAACTTAACACGTAATTTATAGCATATGAATATGATTTTCAATTCTATCCACTTCAACACAATAATATATATCAAATAGTTTTTTGTGCCATGTTTTTTTCAAAACAAACCACGTTTGAGCTTTATGCCCAAATGTGCCCAAAACTATTAAAAACTATTAAAATCGCAACTTAACACGTGATTTCTAGCATATGAATATTATTTTAAATTCTTACCACTTCAACAAAATAATATATACCTAATAGTGTTGTGTTCTAAGTTTCATGCAAAGTAAACCAAGTTTGAGCTACTTTTTGCGCAAAACTGTCAAAAACGCTTAAAAACCCATAAAATCAAAACTTAACACGTAATCTCTATCATATAAATATGATTTTCAATTCCAACCACTTCAACAAAATAATATGTACCAAATCATGTTGTGTGCCAAGTTTCGTGCAAAACATACCAAGTTTGAGCTACTTTATACGCAAAAGTGCCAAAAACGCATAAAAATGTGCCCAAAACGCTTAAAAACGTATATACCAAATAGTGTTGTAAGCCATGATTCGTGCAAAACAAACAAAGTTTGAGCTTCTTTATGCGCAAAAGTGCCAAAAACGCTTAAAAACTCATAAAATTGCAACTTAACACAAAATTTCAAGCATATGAATATAATTTTCTATTCTAAAAACTTCAACACAATAATATATACCAAATAGTGTTGTGTGCCAAGTTTCGTGCAAACCAAACCAAGTTTGAGCTACTTTATGCGCAAAAGTGCCAAAAATGCTTAAAAACCTATAAAATCGCAACTTAACACGTAATTTCTAGCATATGAATATGATTTTATATGCTAGAGCACTTCAACACAATAATATATACCAAATAGTGTTGTGTGACAAATTTCGTGCAAAACAAACAAAGTTTGAGATACTTTATGCGGCAAAGTGCAAAAAAACGCTTAAAAACCCATAAAATCGCAACTTAACACGTGATTTCTAGCATATGAATATTATTTTCAATTCTTACCACTTCAATAAAATAATATATACCTAATAGTGTTGTGTTCTAAGTTTCATGCAAAACAAACCAAGTTTGAGCTATTTTATGCGCAAAAATGCCAAAAACGCTTAAAAACCTATAAAATCGCAAATTAACACGTAATTTCTAGCATATGAATATGATTTTAAATTCTAACCACTTCATCAAAATAATATATACCAAATAGTGTTGTGTGCCAAGTTTCGTGCAAAACAAAACAAGTTTTAGCTACTTTATGCGCAAAAGTGCCAAAAACGCTTAAAACCCATAAAATCGTAAATTAACACGTAATCTCTAGCATATGAATGTGATTTTCAATTCGTACCAGTTCAACACAATAATATATACCAAATAGTGTTGTGTGCCAAGTTTCGTGCAAAACAAACCAAGTTTGAGCTACTTTATGCGCAAAAGTGCCAAAAACGCTTAAAACCCATAAAATCGCAACTTAACACGTAATCTCTAGCATATGAATATGATTTTCAATTCGTACCAATTCAACACAATAATATATACCAAATAGTGTTGTGTGCCAAGTTTCGTGCAAAACAAACCAAGTTTGAGCTACTTTATGTGCAAAAGTGCCAAACACGCTTAAAAACCAATAAAATCGCAATTTAACACGTAATTTCTAGCAAATGAATATAATTTTCAATTCTAAACACTTCAACACAATAATATATACCAAATAATGTTGTGGGCAAAGTTTGTGCAAAACAACCCAAATTTGAGCTACTTTAAGCGCAAAAGTGTCAAAAATGCTTAAAAACCTATAAAATTGCAAATTAACACGTAATTTCAAGCATATAAATATGATTTTAAATTGTAACCTCTTCAACACAATAATATATAACAAATAGTGTTGTGTGCCATGTTTCATGCAAAACAAACCAAGTTTGAGCTACTTTATGCGCAAAAGTGCCAAATACGCTTAAAAACCAATAAAATCGCAACTTAACACGTAATTTCTAGCATATGAATAAGATTTCCAATTCTTACCACTTCAAAAAAATAATATATACGTAATAGTGTGGTGTTCTAAGTTTCATGTAAATCAAACCAAGTTTGAGCTACTTTATACGCAAAAGTGTCAAAAATGCTTAAAAACCCATAAAATGGAAACTTAACACGTAATCTCTAGCATATGAATATGATTTTCAATTCTAACCAGTTCAACACAAGCATATATACCAAATAGTGTTGTGTGCCAAGTTTCGTGCAAAACAAACCAAGTTTGAGCTACTTTATGCGCAAAAGTGCCAAAAACGCTTAAAAACCCATAAAATTTTAACTTAACACGTAATTTCAAGTATATGAATATGATTTTAAATTGTAACCTCTTCAACACAATGATATATAACAAATAGTGTTGTGTGCATAGTTAAGTGCAAAACAAACCAAGTTTGAGTTACTTCATGCGCAACAGTGCCAAAAACTCTTAAAAACCCAAAAAATCTCAACTTAACACGTATTTACTATCATATGAATATGATTTTCAATTCCAACCACTTCAACAAAATAATATATACCAAATAGTGTTGTGTTCCAAGTTTCATGCAAAACAAACCAAGTTTGAGCTACTTTATGATTAAAAGTGCCAAAAACACTTTAAAACCTATAAAATCGCAAATTAACACGTAATTTCAAGCATATGAATATGATTTTAAAATGTAACCACTTCAAGACAATTTAACCTACTTTATGCGCAAAAGTGCGAAAAACGCTTAAAATCTAGTAAAATCACAACTTAACACGTAATTTCTAGCGTATGAATATGATTTTCAATTCATACCACTTCAACAAAATAATATATACCTAATAGTGTTGTGTTCTAAGTTTCATGCAAAACAAACCAAGTTTGAGCTACTTTATACGCAAAAGTTTCAAAAACACGTAAAAACCCATAAAATTGAATCTTAACACGTAATCTCTAACATATGAATATGATTTCCAATTCAAACCAGTTAAACACAATAATATGTACTAAATAGTGTTGTGTGCCAAGTTTCGTGCAAAACAAACTAAGTTTGAGCTAGTTTATGCGCAAAAGTGCCAAAAACACTTAAAAACCCATAATGCAACTTAACACGTAATTTCTAGCAAATGAATATAATTTTCAATTCTAAACACTTCAACAAAATAATATATACCAAATAGTGTTGTGTGACAAATTTCGTGCAAAACAAAACAAACAAACAAATTACGTGTTAAATTGCGATTTTATTGGTTTTTATGCGTTTTTGGCACTTTTGCGCATAAAGTAGCTCAAACTTGGTTTGTTTTGCACGAAACTTGGCACACAACACTATTTGGTATATATTATTCTGTTGAACTGGTTAGAATTGGAAATCATATTCATATGTTAGAGATTACGTGTTAAGATTCAATTTTATGGGTTTTTACGTGTTTTTGAAACTTTTGCGTATAAAGTAGCTCAAACTTGATTTGTTTTGCATGAAACTTAGAACACAACACTATTAGGTATATATTATTTTGTTGAAGTGGTATGAATTGAAAATCATATTCATACGCTAGAAATTACGTGTTAAGTTGTGATTTTACTAGATTTTAAGCGTTTTTCGCACTTTTGCGCATAAAGTAGGTTAAATTGTCTTGAAGTGGTTACATTTTAAAATCATATTCATATGCTTGAAATTACGTGTTAATTTGCGATTTTATAGGTTTTAAAGTGTTTTTGGCACTTTTGCGCATAAAGTAGCTCGATGTTGGTTTGCTTTGCATGAAACTTAGAACACAACACTATTAGGTATATATTATTTTGTTGAAGTGGTAAGAATTGAAAATAATATTCATATGCTAGAAATCACGTGTTAAGTTGCGATTTTAATAGTTTTTAAGCGTTTTTGGCACTTTTGGGCATAAAGCTCAAACTTGGTTTGTTTTGTACAAAACTTGGCACACAAAACTATTTGGTACATATTATTGTGTTGAAGTGGTTAGAATTGAAAATCATATTCATATGCTAGAAATTACGTGTTTAGTTGCGATTTTATTGGTTTTTAAGCGTTTTTGGCACTTTTGCGCATAAAGTAGCTCAAGCTTTGATTCTTTTGCACGAAATTTGTCACACAACACTATTTGGTATATATTATTGTGTTGAAGTGGTCTAGCATATAAAATCATATTCATGTGCTAGACCTTACGTGTTAATTTTTTATTTTATGGCTTTTTAAGCGTTTTTGGCACTTTTGCGCATAAAGTAGCTCAAACTTGGTTTGTTTTGCACGAAACTTGGCACACAACACTATTTGGTATAAATTATTGTGTTGAAGTGGTTAGAATTTAAAATCATATTCATTTGCTTGAAAGTACGTGTTAAGTTGCGATTTTATGGGTTTTTTAGCGTTTTTGGTACTTTTGCACATAAACTAGCTCAAACTTGGTTTGTTTTCCACGAAACTTGGCTCACAACACTATTTGGTATATCTTATTTTGTTGAAGTGGTAATAATTGAAAATATTATTCATTTGATAGAAATTACGTGTTAAGATGCGATTTTAAGGGTTTTTAAGCGTTTTTGGCTCTTTTGCGCATAAATTAGCTCAAAGTTGGTTTGTTTTGCACAAACTTTGCACACAACACCATTTGGTATATATTATTGTTTTGAAGTGTTTAGAATTGAAAATTATATTCATTTGCTAGAAATTACGTGTTAAGTTGCAATTTTCTAGGTTTTTAAGCGTGTTTGGCACTTTTGCACATAAAGTAGCTCAAACTTGGTTTGTTTTGCACGAAACTTGGCACACAACACTATTTGGTATATATTATTGTGTTGAACTGGTACGAATTGAAAATCATATTCATATGCTAGAGATTACGTGTTAAGTTGCGATTTTATGGGTTTTAAGCGTTTTTGGCACTTTTGCGCATAAAGTAGCTCAAACTTGGTTTGTTTTTCACGAAACTTGGCACAAAACACTATTTGGTATATATATTATTTTGATGAAGTGGTTAGAATTTAAAATCATATACATATGTTAGAAATTACGTGTTAATTTGCGATTTTATACGTTTTTAAACGTTTTGGGCACATTTGCGCATAAAGTAGCTCAAACTTGGTTTATTTTGCGTGAAACTTTGCACACAACACTATTTGGTATATATAATTGTGTTGAAGTGTTTAGAATTGGAAATTATATTCATATGCTTGAAATTACGTGTTAAGTTTCAATTTTATGGGTTTTTAAGCGTTTTTTGCACTTTTGCGTATAAAGTAGCTCAAACTTAGTTTGTTTTGCACGAAACTTGGCACACAACATGATTTGGTATATATTATTTTGTTGAAGTGGTTGGAATTGAAAATCATATTTATATGATAGATATTACGTGTTAAGTTTTGATTTTATGGGTTTTTAAGCGTTTTTGACAGTTTTGCGCAAAAAGTAGCTCAAACTTAGTTTACTTTGCATGAAACTTAGAACACAACACTATTAGGTATATATTATTTTGTTGAAGTGGTAAGAATTTAAAATAATATTCATATGCTAGAAATCACGTGTTAAGTTGCGATTTTAATAGTTTTTAAGCGTTTTGGGCACATTTGGGCATAAAGCTCAAACGTGGTTTGTTTTGAAAAAAGCACGCTTAAAAACCAATAAAATCGCAACTTAACACGTAATTTCTAGTATATGAATATGATTTTAAATTCTAACCACTTTAACAAAATAATATATACCAAATAGTGTTGTGTGCCAAGTTTCGTGCAAAACAAACCAAGTTTGAGCTACTTTATGCGCAAAAGTGCCAAAAATGCTTAAAAGCTATTAAAATCGCAACTAAACACGTAATTTCTAGCATATGAATATACGATTTTCTATTCTAACCACTTCAACACAATAATATATACAAAGTAGTGTTGTGAGCCAAGTTAGTTGGAAAACAAACCAAGTTTGAGCTACTTTATGTGCAAAAGTGCAAAAAACGTTTAAAAACCCAAAAAATCTCAACTTAACACGTAATTTCTATCATATGAATATGATTTTCAATTCCAACAACTTCAAAGAAATAATATATACCAAACAGTGTTGTGTTCCAAGTTTCATGCAAAACAAACTAAGTTTGAGCTACTTTATGCGCAAAAGTGTGAAAAACGCTTAAAAACCCATAAAATCGAAAATTAACACGTAATCTCTAGCATACGAATATGATTTTCAATTCAAACCAGTTCAACATAATAATATATACCAAATAGTGTTGTGTGCCAAGTTTTGTGCAAAACAAACAAAATTTGAACTACTTTATGCGCAAAAGTGCCAAAAACGCATAAAAACCAATAAAATCGCAATTTAACACGTAATTTCTAACATATAAATATAATTTTCAATTCTAACCACTTCAACGCAATAATATATACTAAATAGTTTTGCGTGCCAAGTTTTGTGCAAAACAAACCACGTTTGAGCTTCTTTATGCGCAAAAGTGCCAAAAACGCTTAAAAACTATTAAAATCACAACTTAACACTTGATTTATAGCATATGAATATGATTTTCAATTCTTACCACTTTAACACAATAACATATAGCAAATAGTGTTGTGTTCTAAGTTTCATGCAAAACAAACCAAGTTTGAGCTATTTTATGCGCAAAAGTGTCAAAAACGCTAAAAAACCAATAATATCGAAACCTAACACATTATCTCTAGCATATGAATATGATTTTCAATTCTACCCAGTTCAACACAATAATATATACGAAATAGTGGTGTGTGCCAAGTTTCGCGCAAAACAAACCAAGTTTGCGCTACTTTATGTGCAAAAGTGCCAAAAACGCTTAAAAACCCATAAAATTGCAACTTAACACGTAATTCCAAGCATATGAATAAAATTTTCTATTCTAAACACTTCAACACAATAATATATACCAAATAGTGTTGTGTGCCAAGTTTCGTGCAAAACAAACCAAGTTTTAGCTACTTTAAACGCAAAAGTGCCAAAAACGCTTAAAAACCAATAAAATCGCAACTTAACACGTAATTTCTAGCATATGAATATGATTTTAAATTCTAACCACTTCAACAAAATAATATAACCAAATAGTGTTGTGTGCAAGGTTTCGTGCAAAACAAACCAAATTTGAGCAACTTTATGCGCAAAAGTGCCAAAAACGCTTAAAAACCTATAAAATCGCAAATTAACACGTAATTTCTGGCATATGAATATGATTTTAATTTTTAACCACTTCAACAAAATAATATATACCAAATAGTGTTGTGTGCCATGTTTCGTGCAAAACAAACAAAGTTTGAGCTACTTTATGCGCAAAAGTGCCAAAAATGCTTGAAAACCAAAAAAAGTGCAATTTAACACGTAATTTGAAGCATATGAATATAATTTTCTATTCTAATCAGTTCAACACAATAATATATACGAAATAGTGTTGTGTGCCAAGTGTCGTGCAAAACTAACCAAGTTTGAGCTAATTTTTGCGCAAAAGTGCCAAAAACGCTTAAAAACCAATAAAATCGCAACTTAACACGTAATTTCTAACATATGAATATGATTTTAAATTCTAACCACTTCAACAAAATAATATATACCAAATAGTGTTGTGTGCCAAGTTTCGTGCAAAACAAACCAAGTTTGAGCTACTTTATGCGCAAAAGTGCCAAAAACGCTTAAAAACAAATAAAATCGCAATTTAACACGTAATTTCTAACATATAAATATGATTTTCAATTCTAACCACTTCAACGCAATAATATATACCAAATAGTTTTGCGTGCCAAGTTTTGTGCAAAAAAAAACACGTTTGAGCTTCTTTATGCGCAAAAGTGCCAAAAACGCTTAAAAACTATTAAAATCACAACTTAACACTTGATTTCTAGCATATGAATATGATTTTCAATTCTTACCACTTTAACACAATAACATATACCAAATAGTGTTGTGTTCTAAGTTTCGTGCAAAACAAACCAAGTTTGCGCTACTTTATGTGCAAAAGTGCCAAAAACGCTTAAAAACCCATAAAATTGCAACTTAACAGGTAATTCCAAGCATATGAATAAAATTTTCTATTCTAAACACTTCAACACAATAATATATACCAAATAGTGTTGTGTGCCAAGTTTCGTGCAAAACAAACCAAGTTTTAGCTACTTTAAACGCAAAAGTGCCAAAAACGCTTAAAAACAAATAAAATCGCAACTTAACACGTAATTCCTAGCATATGAATATGATTTTAAATTCTAACCACTTCAACAAAATAATATAACCAAATAGTGTTGTGTACAAAGTTTCGTGTAAAACAATCCAAATTTGAGCAACTTTATGCGCAAAAGTGCCAAAAACGCTTAAAAACCAATAAAATCGCAAATTAACACGTAATTTCTAGCAAATAAATATGATTTTAATTTTTAACCACTTTAACAAAATAATATATACCAAATAGTGTTGTGTTCCAAGCTTCGTGCAAAACAAACCAAGTTTGAGCTACTTTTTGCGCAAAAGTGCAAAAAACGCTTAAAAACCCAAAAAATCTCAACTTAACACGTAATTTCTATCATATGAATATGATTTTCAATTCCATCCAATTCAAAGAAATAATATATACCAAATAAACCAAATTTGAGCTTGTTTATGCGCAAAAGTTCCAAAAACGCTTAAAAACCTGTAAAATCGCAAATTCACACGTAATTTCAAGCATATGAATATGATTTCCAATTGTAACCACTTCAACACAATAACATATACTAAATAGTGTTGTATGCCAAGTTTCGTGTAAAACAAACTAAGTTTGAGCTACTTTATGCGCAAAAGTGCCAAAAACGCTTAAAAACCAATTAAATCGCAACTTAACATGTAATTTCTAGCATATGAATATAATTTTAAATTCTAACCACTTCATCACAATAATATATACCAAATAGTGTTGTGTGCCAAGTTTTGTGCAAAACAAACCAAGTTTGCGCTACTTTATGCGCGAAAGTGCCAAAAACGCTTAAAAACCCATAAAATTGCAACTTAACACGTAATTTCAAGCATATGAATATAATTTTCTATACTAAACACTTCAATACAAGAATATGTACCAAATAGTGTTGTGTGCCAAGTTTCTTGCAAAACAAACCAAGTTTGAGCTACTTTATGCGCAAAAGTGCCAAAAATGCTCAAAAACCAATAAAATCGCAACTTAACACGTAATTTCTAGCATATGAATATGATTTTAAATTCTAACCACTTCAACAAAATAATATATACCAAATAGTGTTGTGTGCAATGTGTCGTGCAAAACAAACCAAATTTGACCTACTTTGAGCTAGTTTATGCGCAAAAGTGACAAAAACGCTTAAAAACCTATAAAATCGCAAATTAACACATAATTTGAAGCATATGAATATGATTTTCAATTGTAACCACTTCAACACAATAATATATACCAAATAGTGTTGTGTGCCAAGTTTCGTGCAAAACAAACCAAGTTTAAGCTACTTTATGCGCAAAAGTGCCAATAAAGCTTAAAAACTATTAAAATCACAACTTAACACGTGATTTCTAGCATATGAATATGATTTTCAATTCTTACCACTTCAAAATAATAATATATACCTAATAGTGTTGTGTTCAAAGTTTCATGCAAAACAAACCAAGTTTGAGCTACTTTATGCGCAAAAGTGTCAAAAACGCTTAAAAAACCCATAAAATCGAAACTTAACACGTAATCTCTAGCATATGAATATGATTTTCAATTCAAACCAGTTCAACACAATAATATATACCAAATAGTGTTGTGTGCCAAGTTTCGTGCAAAACAAACCAAGTTTGAGCTACTTTATGCGCAAAAGTGCCAAAAACGCATAAAAACCAATAAAATCGAAATTTAACACGTAATTTCTAGCATATAAATATGATTTTCAATTCTAACAACTTCAACGCAATAATGTATACCAAATAGTTTTGTGTGCCAAGTTTTGTACAAAACAAACCACGTTTGAGCTACTTTATGCGCAAAAGTGCCAAAAAGGCTTAAAAACAATTAAAATCACAACTTAACACGTGATTTCTACCATATGAATATGATTTTAAATTCTTACCACTTCAACACAATAATATATACCAAATAGTGTTGTGTTCTAAGTTTCATGCAAAACAAACCAAGTTTGAGCTACTTTATGCGCAAAAGTGTGAAAAACGCTTAAAAACCCATAAAATCGAAACCTAACACGTAATATCTAGCATATGAATATGATTTTCAATTCTACCCAGTTCAACACAATAATATATACCAAATAGTGTTGTGTGCCAAGTTTCATGCAAAACAAACCAAGTTTGCGCTACTTTATGCGCAAAAGTGCCAAAAACGCTTAAAAACTCATAAAATTGCAACTTAACACGTAATTTCAGGCATATGAATATAATTTTCTATTCTAAACAATTCAACACAATAATATATACCAAATAGTGTTGTTTGCCAAGTTTCGTGCAAAACAAACCAAGTTTTAGCTACTTTAAACGCAAAAGTGCCAAAAACGCTTAAAAACCAATAAAATCGCAACTTAACACGTAATTTTTAGCATATGAATATGATTTTAAATTCTAACCACTTCAACAAAATAATATAACCAAATAGTGTTGTGTGCAAAGTTTCGTGTAAAACAAACCAAATTTGAGCAACTTTATGCGCAAAAGTGCCAAAAACGCTTAAAAACCAATAAAATCGCAAATTAACACGTAATTTCTAGCATATAAATATGATTTTAATTTTTAACCACTTCAACAAAATAATATATACCAAATAGTGTTGTGTGCCAAGCTTCGTGCAAAACAAACCAAGTTTGAGCTACTTTTTGCGCAAAAGTGCAAAAAACGCTTAAAAACCCAAAAAATCTCAACTTAACACGTAATTTCTATCATATGAATATGATTTTCAATTCCATCCAATTCAAAGAAATAATATATACCAAATAAACCAAATTTGAGCTAGTTTATGCGCAAAAGTGCCAAAAACGCTTAAAAACCTGTAAGATCGCAAATTCACACGTAATTTCAAGCATATGAATATGATTTGCAATTGTAACCACTTCAACACAATAACATATACTAAATAGTGTTGTATGCCAAGTTTCGTGTAAAACAAACTAAGTTTCAGCTACTTTATGCGTAAAAGTGCCAAAAACGCTTAAAAACCAATTAAATCGCAACTTAACATGTAATTTCTAGCATATGAATATAATTTTAAATTCCTACCACTTCATCACAATAATATATACCAAATAGTGTTGTGTGCCAAGTTTTGTGCAAAACAAACCAAGTTTGCGCTACTTTATGCGCCAAAAGTGCCAAAAACGCTTAAAAACCCATAAAATTGCAACTTAACACGTAATTTCAAGCATATGAATATAATTTTCTATTCTAAACACTTCAATACAATAATATGTACCAAATAGTGTTGTGTGCCAAGTTTCTTGCAAAACAAACCAAGTTTGAGCTACTTTATGCGCAAAAGTGCCAAAAATGCTCAAAAACCAATAAAATCGCAACTTAACACGTAATTTCTAGCATATGAATATGATTTTAAATTCTAACCACTTCAACAAAATAATATATACCAAATAGTGTTGTGTGCAAAGTGTCGTGCAAAACAAACCAAATTTGACCTACTTTGAGCTAGTTTATGCGCAAAAGTGACAAAAACGCTTAAAAACCTATAAAATCGCAAATTAACACGTAATTAGAAGCATATGAATATGATTTTCAATTGTAACCACTTCAACACAATAATATATACCAAATAGTGTTGTGTGCCAAGTTTCGTGCAAAACAAACCAAGTTTAAGCTACTTTATGCGCAAAAGTGCCAATAAAGCTTAAAAACTATTAAAATCACAACTTAACACGTGATTTCTAGCATATGAATATGATTTTCAATTCTTACCACTTCAAAAAAATAATATATACCTAATAGTGTTGTGTTCAAAGTTTCATGCAAAACAAACCAAGTTTGAGCTACTTTATGCGCAAAAGTGTCAAAAACGCTTAAAAAACCCATAAAATCGAAACTTAACACGTTATCTCTAGCATATGAATATGATTTTCAATTCAAACCAGTTCAACACAATAATATATACCAAATAGTGTTGTGTGCCAAGTTTCGTGCAAAACAAACCAAGTTTGAGCTACTTTATGCGCAAAAGTGCCAAAAACGCATAAAAACCAATAAAATCGCAATTTAACACGTAATTTCTAGCATATAAATATGATTTTCAATTCTAACAACTTCAACGCAATAATATATACCAAATAGTTTTGTGTGCCAAGTTTTGTACAAAACAAACCACGTTTGAGCTACTTTATGCGCAAAAGTGCCAAAAAGGCTTAAAAACAATTAAAATCACAACTTAACACGTGATTTCTACCATATGAATATGATTTTAAATTCTTACCACTTCAACACAATAATATATACCAAATAGTGTTGTGTTCTAAGTTTCATGCAAAACAAACCAAGTTTGAGCTACTTTATGCGCAAAAGTGTGAAAAACGCTTAAAAACCCATAAAATCGAAACCTAACACGTAATATCTAGCATATGAATATGATTTTCAATTCTACCCAGTTCAACACAATAATATATACCAAATAGTGTTGTGTGCCAAGTTTCATGCAAAACAAACCAAGTTTGCGCTACTTTATGCGCAAAAGTGCCAAAAACGCTTAAAAACTCATAAAATTGCAACTTAACACGTAATTTCAGGCATATGAATATAATTTTCTATTCTAAACAATTCAACACAATAATATATACCAAATAGTGTTGTGTGCCAAGTTTCGTGCAAAACAAACCAAGTTTTAGCTACTTTAAACGCAAAAGTGCCAAAAACGCTTAAAAACCAATAAAATCGCAACTTAACACGTAATTTCTAGCATATGAATATGATTTTAAATTCTAACCACTTCAACAAAATAATATAACCAAATAGTGTTGTGTGCAAAGTTTCGTGTAAAACAAACCAAATTTGAGCAACTTTATGCGCAAAAGTGCCAAAAACGCTTAAAAACCAATAAAATCGCAAATTAACACGTAATTTCTAGCATATAAATATGATTTTAATTTTTAACCACTTCAACAAAATAATATATACCAAATAGTGTTGTGTGCCAAGCTTCGTGCAAAACAAACCAAGTTTGAGCTACTTTTTGCGCAAAAGTGCAAAAAACGCTTAAAAACCCAAAAATTCTCAACTTAACACGTAATTTCTATCATATGAATATGATTTTCAATTCCATCCAATTCAAAGAAATAATATATACCAAATAAACCAAATTTGAGCTAGTTTATGCGCAAAAGTGCCAAAAACGCTTAAAAACCTGTAAAATCGCAAATTCACACGTAATTTCAAGCATATGAATATGATTTGCAATTGTAACCACTTCAACACAATAACATATACTAAATAGTGTTGTATGCCAAGTTTCGTGTAAAACAAACTAAGTTTGAGCTACTTTATGCGCAAAAGTGCCAAAAACGCTTAAAAACCAATTAAATCGCAACTTAACATGTAATTTCTAACATATGAATATAATTTTAAATTCTAACCACTTCATCACAATAATATATACCAAATAGTGTTGTGTGCCAAGTTTTGTGCAAAACAAACCAAGTTTGCGCTACTTTATGCGCCAAAAGTGCCAAAAACGCTTAAAAACCCATAAAATTGCAACTTAACACGTAATTTCAAGCATATGAATATAATTTTCTATTCTAAACACTTCAATACAATAATATGTACCAAATAGTGTTGTGTGCCAAGTTTCTTGCAAAACAAGCCAAGTTTGAGCTACTTTATGCGCAAAAGTGCCAAAAATGCTCAAAAACCAATAAAATCGCAACTTAACACGTAATTTCTAGCATATGAATATGATTTTAAATTCTAACCACTTCAACAAAATAATATATACCAAATAGTGTTGTGTGCAAAGTGTCGTGCAAAACAAACCAAATTTGACCTACTTTGAGCTAGTTTATGCGCAAAAGTGACAAAAACGCTTAAAAACCTATAAAATCGCAAATTAACACGTAATTTGAAGCATATGAATATGATTTTCAATTGTAACCACTTCAACACAATAATATATACCAAATAGTGTTGTGTGCCAAGTTTCGTGCAAAACAAACCAAGTTTAAGCTACTTTATGCGCAAAAGTGCCAATAAAGCTTAAAAACTATTAAAATCACAACTTAACACGTGATTTCTAGCATATGAATATGATTTTCAATTCTTACCACTTCAAAAAAATAATATATACCTAATAGTGTTGTGTTCAAAGTTTCATGCAAAACAAACCAAGTTTGAGCTACTTTATGCGCAAAAGTGTCAAAAACGCTTAAAAAACCCATAAAATCGAAACTTAACACGTTATCTCTAGCATATGAATATGATTTTCAATTCAAACCAGTTCAACACAATAATATATACCAAATAGTGTTGTGTGCCAAGTTTCGTGCAAAACAAACCAAGTTTGAGCTACTTTATGCGCAAAAGTGCCAAAAACGCATAAAAACCAATAAAATCGCAATTTAACACGTAATTTCTAGCATATAAATATGATTTTCAATTCTAACAACTTCAACGCAATAATATATACCAAATAGTTTTGTGTGCCAAGTTTTGTACAAAACAAACCACGTTTGAGCTACTTTATGCGCAAAAGTGCCAAAAAGGCTTAAAAACAATTAAAATCACAACTTAACACGTGATTTCTACCATATGAATATGATTTTAAATTCTTACCACTTCAACACAATAATATATACCAAATAGTGTTGTGTTCTAAGTTTCATGCAAAACAAACCAAGTTTGAGCTACTTTATGCGCAAAAGTGTGAAAAACGCTTAAAAACCCATAAAATCGAAACCTAACACGTAATATCTAGCATATGAATATGATTTTCAATTCTACCCAGTTCAACACAATAATATATACCAAATAGTGTTGTGTGCCAAGTTTCATGCAAAACAAACCAAGTTTGCGCTACTTTATGCGCAAAAGTGCCAAAAACGCATAAAAACCAATAAAATCGCAATTTAACACGTAATTTCAGGCATATGAATATAATTTTCTATTCTAAACAATTCAACACAATAATATATACCAAATAGTGTTGTGTGCCAAGTTTCGTGCAAAACAAACCAAGTTTAAGCTACTTTATGCGCAAAAGTGCCAATAAAGCTTAAAAACTATTAAAATCACAACTTAACACGTGATTTCTAGCATATGAATATGATTTTCAATTCTTACCACTTCAAAAAAATAATATATACCTAATAGTGTTGTGTTCAAAGTTTCATGCAAAACAAACCAAGTTTGAGCTACTTTATGCGCAAAAGTGTCAAAAACGCTTAAAAAACCCATAAAATCGAAACTTAACACGTTATCTCTAGCATATGAATATGATTTTCAATTCAAACCAGTTCAACACAATAATATATACCAAATAGTGTTGTGTGCCAAGTTTCGTGCAAAACAAACCAAGTTTGAGCTACTTTATGCGCAAAAGTGCCAAAAACGCATAAAAACCAATAAAATCGCAATTTAACACGTAATTTCTAGCATATAAATATGATTTTCAATTCTAACAACTTCAACGCAATAATATATACCAAATAGTTTTGTGTGCCAAGTTTTGTACAAAACAAACCACGTTTGAGCTACTTTATGCGCAAAAGTGCCAAAAAGGCTTAAAAACAATTAAAATCACAACTTAACACGTGATTTCTACCATATGAATATGATTTTAAATTCTTACCACTTCAACACAATAATATATACCAAATAGTGTTGTGTTCTAAGTTTCATGCAAAACAAACCAAGTTTGAGCTACTTTATGCGCAAAAGTGTGAAAAACGCTTAAAAACCCATAAAATCGAAACCTAACACGTAATATCTAGCATATGAATATGATTTTCAATTCTACCCAGTTCAACACAATAATATATACCAAATAGTGTTGTGTGCCAAGTTTCATGCAAAACAAACCAAGTTTGCGCTACTTTATGCGCAAAAGTGCCAAAAACGCTTAAAAACTCATAAAATTGCAACTTAACACGTAATTTCAGGCATATGAATATAATTTTCTATTCTAAACAATTCAACACAATAATATATACCAAATAGTGTTGTGTGCCAAGTTTCGTGCAAAACAAACCAAGTTTTAGCTACTTTAAACGCAAAAGTGCCAAAAACGCTTAAAAACCAATAAAATCGCAACTTAACACGTAATTTCTAGCATATGAATATGATTTTAAATTCTAACCACTTCAACAAAATAATATAACCAAATAGTGTTGTGTGCAAAGTTTCGTGTAAAACAAACCAAATTTGAGCAACTTTATGCGCAAAAGTGCCAAAAACGCTTAAAAACCAATAAAATCGCAAATTAACACGTAATTTCTAGCATATAAATATGATTTTAATTTTTAACCACTTCAACAAAATAATATATACCAAATAGTGTTGTGTGCCAAGCTTCGTGCAAAACAAACCAAGTTTGAGCTACTTTTTGCGCAAAAGTGCAAAAAACGCTTAAAAACCCAAAAAATCTCAACTTAACACGTAATTTCTATCATATGAATATGATTTTCAATTCCATCCAATTCAAAGAAATAATATATACCAAATAAACCAAATTTGAGCTAGTTTATGCGCAAAAGTGCCAAAAACGCTTAAAAACCTGTAAAATCGCAAATTCACACGTAATTTCAAGCATATGAATATGATTTGCAATTGTAACCACTTCAACACAATAACATATACTAAATAGTGTTGTATGCCAAGTTTCGTGTAAAACAAACTAAGTTTGAGCTACTTTATGCGCAAAAGTGCCAAAAACGCTTAAAAACCAATTAAATCGCAACTTAACATGTAATTTCTAACATATGAATATAATTTTAAATTCTAACCACTTCATCACAATAATATATACCAAATAGTGTTGTGTGCCAAGTTTTGTGCAAAACAAACCAAGTTTGCGCTACTTTATGCGCCAAAAGTGCCAAAAACGCTTAAAAACCCATAAAATTGCAACTTAACACGTAATTTCAAGCATATGAATATAATTTTCTATTCTAAACACTTCAATACAATAATATGTACCAAATAGTGTTGTGTGCCAAGTTTCTTGCAAAACAAACCAAGTTTGAGCTACTTTATGCGCAAAAGTGCCAAAAATGCTCAAAAACCAATAAAATCGCAACTTAACACGTAATTTCTAGCATATGAATATGATTTTCAATTCTAACCACTTCAACAAAATAATATATACCAAATAGTGTTGTGTGCAAAGTGTCGTGCAAAACAAACCAAATTTGACCTACTTTGAGCTAGTTTATGCGCAAAAGTGACAAAAACGCTTAAAAACCTATAAAATCGCAAATTAACACGTAATTTGAAGCATATGAATATGATTTTCAATTGTAACCACTTCAACACAATAATATATACCAAATAGTGTTGTGTGCCAAGTTTCGTGCAAAACAAACCAAGTTTAAGCTACTTTATGCGCAAAAGTGCCAATAAAGCTTAAAAACTATTAAAATCACAACTTAACACGTGATTTCTAGCATATGAATATGATTTTCAATTCTTACGACTTCAAAAAAATAATATATACCTAATAGTGTTGTGTTCAAAGTTTCATGCAAAACAAACCAAGTTTGAGCTACTTTATGCGCAAAAGTGTCAAAAACGCTTAAAAAACCCATAAAATCGAAACTTAACACGTAATCTCTAGCATATGAATATGATTTTCAATTCAAACCAGTTCAACACAATAATATATACCAAATAGTGTTGTGTGCCAAGTTTCGTGCAAAACAAACCAAGTTTGAGCTACTTTATGCGCAAAAGTGCCAAAAACGCATAAAAACCAATAAAATCGCAATTTAACACGTAATTTCTAGCATATAAATATGATTTTCAATTATAACAACTTCAACGCAATAATATATACCAAATAGTTTTGTGTGCCAAGTTTTGTACAAAACAAACCACGTTTGAGCTACTTTATGCGCAAAAGTGCCAAAAAGGCTTAAAAACAATTAAAATCACAACTTAACACGTGATTTCTACCATATGAATATGATTTTAAATTCTTACCACTTCAACACAATAATATATACCAAATAGTGTTGTGTTCTAAGTTTCATGCAAAACAAACCAAGTTTGAGCTACTTTATGCGCAAAAGTGTGAAAAACGCTTAAAAACCCATAAAATCGAAACCTAACACGTAATTTCTAGCATATGAATATGATTTTCAATTCAAACCTGTTCAACACAATAATATATACCAAATAGTGTTGTGTGCCAAGTTTCATGCAAAACAAACCAAGTGTGAGCTACTTTATGCGCAAAAGTGACAAAAACGCTTAAAAACCTATAAAATCGCAAATTAACACGTAATTTCAGGCATATGAATATGATTTTCAATTGTAACCACTTCAACACAATAATATATACCAAATAGTGTTGTGTGCCAAGTTTCGTGCAAAACAAACCAAGTTTAAGCTACTTTATGCGCAAAAGTGCCAATAAAGCTTAAAAACTATTAAAATCACAACTTAACACGTGATTTCTAGCATATGAATATGATTTTCAATTCTTACCACTTCAAAAAAATAATATATACCTAATAGTGTTGTGTTCAAAGTTTCATGCAAAACAAACCAAGTTTGAGCTACTTTATGCGCAAAAGTGTCAAAAACGCTTAAAAAACCCATAAAATCGAAACTTAACACGTTATCTCTAGCATATGAATATGATTTTCAATTCAAACCAGTTCAACACAATAATATATACCAAATAGTGTTGTGTGCCAAGTTTCGTGCAAAACAAACCAAGTTTGAGCTACTTTATGCGCAAAAGTGCCAAAAACGCATAAAAACCAATAAAATCGCAATTTAACACGTAATTTCTAGCATATAAATATGATTTTCAATTCTAACAACTTCAACGCAATAATATATACCAAATAGTTTTGTGTGCCAAGTTTTGTACAAAACAAACCACGTTTGAGCTACTTTATGCGCAAAAGTGCCAAAAAGGCTTAAAAACAATTAAAATCACAACTTAACACGTGATTTCTACCATATGAATATGATTTTAAATTCTTACCACTTCAACACAATAATATATACCAAATAGTGTTGTGTTCTAAGTTTCATGCAAAACAAACCAAGTTTGAGCTACTTTAAGCGCAAAAGTGTGAAAAGCGCTTAAAAACCCATAAAATCGAAACCTAACACGTAATATCTAGCATATGAATATGATTTTCAATTCTACCCAGTTCAACACAATAATGTATACCAAATAGTGTTGTGTGCCAAGTTTCATGCAAAACAAACCAAGTTTGCGCTACTTTATGCGCAAAAGTGCCAAAAACGCTTAAAAACTCATAAAATTGCAACTTAACACGTAATTTCAGGCATATGAATATAATTTTCTATTCTAAACAATTCAACACAATAATATATACCAAATAGTGTTGTGTGCCAAGTTTCGTGCAAAACAAACCAAGTTTTAGCTACTTTAAACGCAAAAGTGCCAAAAACGCTTAAAAACCAATAAAATCGCAACTTAACACGTAATTTTTAGCATATGAATATGATTTTAAATTCTAACCACTTCAACAAAATAATATAACCAAATAGTGTTGTGTGCAAAGTTTCGTGTAAAACAAACCAAATTTGAGCAACTTTATGCGCAAAAGTGCCAAAAACGCTTAAAAACCAATAAAATCGCAAATTAACACGTAATTTCTAGCATATAAATATGATTTTAATTTTTAACCACTTCAACAAAATAATATATACCAAATAGTGTTGTGTGCCAAGCTTCGTGCAAAACAAACCAAGTTTGAGCTACTTTTTGCGCAAAAGTGCAAAAAACGCTTAAAAACCCAAAAAATCTCAACTTAACACGTAATTTCTATCATATGAATATGATTTTCAATTCCATCCAATTCAAAGAAATAATATATACCAAATAAACCAAATTTGAGCTAGTTTATGCGCAAAAGTGCCAAAAACGCTTAAAAACCTGTAAAATCGCAAATTCACACGTAATTTCAAGCATATGAATATGATTTGCAATTGTAACCACTTCAACACAATAACATATACTAAATAGTGTTGTATGCCAAGTTTCGTGTAAAACAAACTAAGTTTGAGCTACTTTATGCGCAAAAGTGCCAAAAACGCTTAAAAACCAATTAAATCGCAACTTAACATGTAATTTCTAGCATATGAATATAATTTTAAATTCTAACCACTTCATCACAATAATATATACCAAATAGTGTTGTGTGCCAAGTTTTGTGCAAAACAAACCAAGTTTGCGCTACTTTATGCGCCAAAAGTGCCAAAAACGCTTAAAAACCCATAAAATTGCAACTTAACACGTAATTTCAAGCATATGAATATAATTTTCTATTCTAAACACTTCAATACAATAATATGTACCAAATAGTGTTGTGTGCCAAGTTTCTTGCAAAACAAACCAAGTTTGAGCTACTTTATGCGCAAAAGTGCCAAAAATGCTCAAAAACCAATAAAATCGCAACTTAACACGTAATTTCTAGCATATGAATATGATTTTAAATTCTAACCACTTCAACAAAATAATATATACCAAATAGTGTTGTGTGCAAAGTGTCGTGCAAAACAAACCAAATTTGACCTACTTTGAGCTAGTTTATGCGCAAAAGTGACAAAAACGCTTAAAAACCTATAAAATCGCAAATTAACACGTAATTTGAAGCATATGAATATGATTTTCAATTGTAACCACTTCAACACAATAATATATACCAAATAGTGTTGTGTGCCAAGTTTCGTGCAAAACAAACCAAGTTTAAGCTACTTTATGCGCAAAAGTGCCAATAAAGCTTAAAAACTATTAAAATCACAACTTAACACGTGATTTCTAGCATATGAATATGATTTTCAATTCTTACCACTTCAAAAAAATAATATATACCTAATAGTGTTGTGTTCAAAGTTTCATGCAAAACAAACCAAGTTTGAGCTACTTTAAGCGCAAAAGTGTGAAAAGCGCTTAAAAAACCCATAAAATCGAAACTTAACACGTAATCTCTAGCATATGAATATGATTTTCAATTCAAACCAGTTCAACACAATAATATATACCAAATAGTGTTGTGTGCCAAGTTTCGTGCAAAACAAACCAAGTTTGAGCTACTTTATGCGCAAAAGTGCCAAAAACGCATAAAAACCAATAAAATCGCAATTTAACACGTAATTTCTAGCATATAAATATGATTTTCAATTCTAACAACTTCAACGCAATAATATATACCAAATAGTTTTGTGTGCCAAGTTTTGTACAAAACAAACCACGTTTGAGCTACTTTATGCGCAAAAGTGCCAAAAAGGCTTAAAAACAATTAAAATCACAACTTAACACGTGATTTCTACCATATGAATATGATTTTAAATTCTTACCACTTCAACACAATAATATATACCAAATAGTGTTGTGTTCTAAGTTTCATGCAAAACAAACCAAGTTTGAGCTACTTTAAGCGCAAAAGTGTGAAAAGCGCTTAAAAACCCATAAAATCGAAACCTAACACGTAATATCTAGCATATGAATATGATTTTCAATTCTACCCAGTTCAACACAATAATGTATACCAAATAGTGTTGTGTGCCAAGTTTCATGCAAAACAAACCAAGTTTGCGCTACTTTATGCGCAAAAGTGCCAAAAACGCTTAAAAACTCATGAAATTGCAACTTAACACGTAATTTCAGGCATATGAATATAATTTTCTATTCTAAACAATTCAACACAATAATATATACCAAATAGTGTTGTGTGCCAAGTTTCGTGCAAAACAAACCAAGTTTTAGCTACTTTAAACGCAAAAGTGCCAAAAACGCTTAAAAACCAATAAAATCGCAACTTAACACGTAATTTCTAGCATATGAATATGATTTTAAATTCTAACCACTTCAACAAAATAATATAACCAAATAGTGTTGTGTGCAAAGTTTCGTGTAAAACAAACCAAATTTGAGCAACTTTATGCGCAAAAGTGCCAAAAACGCTTAAAAACCAATAAAATCGCAAATTAACACGTAATTTCTAGCATATAAATATGATTTTAATTTTAAACCACTTCAACAAAATAATATATACCAAATAGTGTTGTGTGCCAAGCTTTGTGCAAAACAAACCAAGTTTGAGCTACTTTTTGCGCAAAAGTGCAAAAAAACGCTTAAAAACCCAAAAAATCTCAACTTAACACGTAATTTCTATCATATGAATATGATTTTCAATTCCATCCAATTCAAAGAAATAATATATACCAAATAAACCAAATTTGAGCTAGTTTATGCGCAAAAGTGCCAAAAACGCTTAAAAACCTGTAAAATCGCAAATTCACACGTAATTTCAAGCATATGAATATGATTTGCAATTGTAACCACTTCAACACAATAACATATACTAAATAGTGTTGTATGCCAAGTTTCGTGTAAAACAAACTAAGTTTGAGCTACTTTATGCGCAAAAGTGCCAAAAACGCTTAAAAACCAATTAAATCGCAACTTAACATGTAATTTCTAGCATATGAATATAATTTTAAATTCTAACCACTTCATCACAATAATATATACCAAATAGTGTTGTGTGCCAAGTTTTGTGCAAAACAAACCAAGTTTGCGCTACTTTATGCGCCAAAAGTGCCAAAAACGCTTAAAAACCCATAAAATTGCAACTTAACACGTAATTTCAAGCATATGAATATAATTTTCTATTCTAAACACTTCAATACAATAATATGTACCAAATAGTGTTGTGTGCCAAGTTTCTTGCAAAACAAACCAAGTTTGAGCTACTTTATGCGCAAAAGTGCCAAAAATGCTCAAAAACCAATAAAATCGCAACTTAACACGTAATTTCTAGCATATGAATATGATTTTCAATTCTAACCACTTCAACAAAATAATATATACTAAATAGTGTTGTGTGCAAAGTGTCGTGCAAAACAAACCAAATTTGACCTACTTTGAGCTAGTTTATGCGCAAAAGTGACAAAAACGCTTAAAAACCTATAAAATCGCAAATTAACACGTAATTTGAAGCATATGAATATGATTTTCAATTGTAACCACTTCAACACAATAATATATACCAAATGGTGTTGTGTGCCAAGTTTCGTGCAAAACAAACCAAGTTTAAGCTACTTTATGCGCAAAAGTGCCAATAAAGCTTAAAAACTATTAAAATCACAACTTAACACGTGATTTCTAGCATATGAATATGATTTTCAATTCTTACCACTTCAAAAAAATAATATATACCTAATAGTGTTGTGTTCAAAGTTTCATGCAAAACAAACCAAGTTTGAGCTACTTTATGCGCAAAAGTGTCAAAAACGCTTAAAAAACCCATAAAATCGAAACTTAACACGTTATCTCTAGCATATGAATATGATTTTCAATTCAAACCAGTTCAACACAATAATATATACCAAATAGTGTTGTGTGCCAAGTTTCGTGCAAAACAAACCAAGTTTGAGCTAGTTTATGCGCAAAAGTGCCAAAAACGCATAAAAACCAATAAAATCGCAAATTCACACGTAATTTCAAGCATATGAATATGATTTGCAATTGTAACCACTTCAACACAATAACATATACTAAATAGTGTTGTATGCCAAGTTTCGTGTAAAACAAACTAAGTTTGAGCTACTTTATGCGCAAAAGTGCCAAAAACGCTTAAAAACCAATTAAATCGCAACTTAACATGTAATTTCTAGCATATGAATATAATTTTAAATTCTAACCACTTCATCACAATAATATATACCAAATAGTGTTGTGTGCCAAGTTTTGTGCAAAACAAACCAAGTTTGCGCTACTTTATGCGCCAAAAGTGCCAAAAACGCTTAAAAACCCATAAAATTGCAACTTAACACGTAATTTCAAGCATATGAATATAATTTTCTATTCTAAACACTTCAATACAATAATATGTACCAAATAGTGTTGTGTGCCAAGTTTCTTGCCAAACAAACCAAGTTTGAGCTACTTTATGCGCAAAAGTGCCAAAAATGCTCAAAAACCAATAAAATCGCAACTTAACACGTAATTTCTAGCATATGAATATGATTTTCAATTCTAACCACTTCAACAAAATAATATATACCAAATAGTGTTGTGTGCAAAGTGTCGTGCAAAACAAACCAAATTTGACCTACTTTGAGCTAGTTTATGCGCAAAAGTGACAAAAACGCTTAAAAACCTATAAAATCGCAAATTAACACGTAATTTGAAGCATATGAATATGATTTTCAATTGTAACCACTTCAACACAATAATATATACCAAATAGTGTTGTGTGCCAAGTTTCGTGCAAAACAAACCAAGTTTAAGCTACTTTATGCGCAAAAGTGCCAATAAAGCTTAAAAACTATTAAAATCACAACTTAACACGTGATTTCTAGCATATGAATATGATTTTCAATTCTTACCACTTCAAAAAAATAATATATACCTAATAGTGTTGTGTTCAAAGTTTCATGCAAAACAAACCAAGTTTGAGCTACTTTATGCGCAAAAGTGTCAAAAACGCTTAAAAAACCCATAAAATCGAAACTTAACACGTTATCTCTAGCATATGAATATGATTTTCAATTCAAACCAGTTCAACACAATAATATATACCAAATAGTGTTGTGTGCCAAGTTTCGTGCAAAACAAACCAAGTTTGAGCTACTTTATGCGCAAAAGTGCCAAAAACGCATAAAAACCAATAAAATCGCAATTTAACACGTAATTTCTAGCATATAAATATGATTTTCAATTCTAACAACTTCAACGCAATAATATATACCAAATAGTTTTGTGTGCCAAGTTTTGTACAAAACAAACCACGTTTGAGCTACTTTATGCGCAAAAGTGCCAAAAAGGCTTAAAAACAATTAAAATCACAACTTAACACGTGATTTCTACCATATGAATATGATTTTAAATTCTTACCACTTCAACACAATAATATATACCAAATAGTGTTGTGTTCTAAGTTTCATGCAAAACAAACCAAGTTTGAGCTACTTTAAGCGCAAAAGTGTGAAAAGCGCTTAAAAACCCATAAAATCGAAACCTAACACGTAATATCTAGCATATGAATATGATTTTCAATTCTACCCAGTTCAACACAATAATGTATACCAAATAGTGTTGTGTGCCAAGTTTCATGCAAAACAAACCAAGTTTGCGCTACTTTATGCGCAAAAGTGCCAAAAACGCTTAAAAACTCATAAAATTGCAACTTAACACGTAATTTCAGGCATATGAATATAATTTTCTATTCTAAACAATTCAACACAATAATATATACCAAATAGTGTTGTGTGCCAAGTTTCGTGCAAAACAAACCAAGTTTTAGCTACTTTAAACGCAAAAGTGCCAAAAACGCTTAAAAACCAATAAAATCGCAACTTAACACGTAATTTCTAGCATATGAATATGATTTTAAATTCTAACCACTTCAACAAAATAATATAACCAAATAGTGTTGTGTGCAAAGTTTCGTGTAAAACAAACCAAATTTGAGCAACTTTATGCGCAAAAGTGCCAAAAACGCTTAAAAACCAATAAAATCGCAAATTAACACGTAATTTCTAGCATATAAATATGATTTTAATTTTTAACCACTTCAACAAAATAATATATACCAAATAGTGTTGTGTGCCAAGCTTCGTGCAAAACAAACCAAGTTTGAGCTACTTTTTGCGCAAAAGTGCAAAAAAACGCTTAAAAACCCAAAAAATCTCAACTTAACACGTAATTTCTATCATATGAATATGATTTTCAATTCCATCCAATTCAAAGAAATAATATATACCAAATAAACCAAATTTGAGCTAGTTTATGCGCAAAAGTGCCAAAAACGCTTAAAAACCTGTAAAATCGCAAATTCACACGTAATTTCAAGCATATGAATATGATTTGCAATTGTAACCACTTCAACACAATAACATATACTAAATAGTGTTGTATGCCAAGTTTCGTGTAAAACAAACTAAGTTTGAGCTACTTTATGCGCAAAAGTGCCAAAAACGCTTAAAAACCAATTAAATCGCAACTTAACATGTAATTTCTAGCATATGAATATAATTTTAAATTCTAACCACTTCTTCACAATAATATATACCAAATAGTGTTGTGTGCCAAGTTTTGTGCAAAACAAACCAAGTTTGCGCTACTTTATGCGCCAAAAGTGCCAAAAACGCTTAAAAAACCAATTAAATCGCAACTTAACATGTAATTTCTAGCATATGAATATAATTTTAAATTCTAACCACTTCATCACAATAATATATACCAAATAGTGTTGTGTGCCAAGTTTTGTGCAAAACAAACCAAGTTTGCGCTACTTTATGCGCGAAAGTGCCAAAAACGCTTAAAAACCCATAAAATTGCAACTTAACACGTAATTTCAAGCATATGAATATAATTTTCTATTCTAAACACTTCAATACAATAATATGTACCAAATAGTGTTGTGTGCCAAGTTTCTTGCAAAACAAACCAAGTTTGAGCTACTTTATGCGCAAAAGTGCCAAAAATGCTCAAAAACCAATAAAATCGCAACTTAACACGTAATTTCTAGCATATGAATATGATTTTCAATTCTAACCACTTCAACAAAATAATATATACCAAATAGTGTTGTGTGCAAAGTGTCGTGCAAAACAAACCAAATTTGACCTACTTTGAGCTAGTTTATGCGCAAAAGTGAAAAAAACGCTTAAAAACCTATAAAATCGTAAATTAACACGTAATTTGAAGCATATGAATATGATTTTCAATTGTAACCACTTCAACACAATAATATATACCAAATAGTGTTGTGTGCCAAGTTTCGTGCAAAACAAACCAAGTTTAAGCTACTTTATGCGCAAAAGTGCCAATAAAGCTTAAAAACTATTAAAATCACAACTTAACACGTGATTTCTAGCATATGAATATGATTTTCAATTCTTACCACTTCAAAAAAATAATATATACCTAATAGTGTTGTGTTCAAAGTTTCATGCAAAACAAACCAAGTTTGAGCTACTTTATGCGCAAAAGTGTCAAAAACGCTTAAAAAACCCATAAAATCGAAACTTAACACGTAATCTCTAGCATATGAATATGATTTTCAATTCAAACCAGTTCAACACAATAATATATACCAAATAGTGTTGTGTGCCAAGTTTCGTGCAAAACAAACCAAGTTTGAGCTACTTTATGCGCAAAAGTGCCAAAAACGCATAAAAACCAATAAAATCGCAATTTAACACGTAATTTCTAGCATATAAATATGATTTTCAATTATAACAACTTCAACGCAATAATATATACCAAATAGTTTTGTGTGCCAAGTTTTGTACAAAACAAACCACGTTTGAGCTACTTTATGCGCAAAAGTGCCAAAAAGGCTTAAAAACAATTAAAATCACAACTTAACACGTGATTTCTACCATATGAATATGATTTTAAATTCTTACCACTTCAACACAATAATATATACCAAATAGTGTTGTGTTCTAAGTTTCATGCAAAACAAACCAAGTTTGAGCTACTTTATGCGCAAAAGTGTGAAAAACGCTTAAAAACCCATAAAATCGAAACCTAACACGTAATTTCTAGCATATGAATATGATTTTCAATTCAAACCTGTTCAACACAATAATATATACCAAATAGTGTTGCGTGCCAAGTTTCATGCAAAACAAACCAAGTGTGAGCTACTTTATGCGCAAAAGTGCCAAAAAACGCATAAAAACCAATAAAATCGCAATTTAACACGTAATTTCAGGCATATGAATATAATTTTCTATTCTAAACAATTCAACACAATAATATATACCAAATAGTGTTGTGTGCCAAGTTTCGTGCAAAACAAACCAAGTTTTAGCTACTTTAAAAGCAAAAGTGCCAAAAATGCTTAAAAACCAATAAAATCGCAACTTAACACGTAATTTCTAGCATATGAATATGATTTTAAATTCTAACCACTTCAACAAAATAATATAACCAAATAGTGTTGTGTGCAAAGTTTCGTGTAAAACAAACCAAATTTGAGCAACTTTATGCGCAAAAGTGCCAAAAACGCTTAAAAACCAATAAAATCGCAAATTAACACGTAATTTCTAGCATATAAATATGATTTTAATTTTTAACCACTTCAACACAATAATATATACCAAATAGTGTTGTGTGCCAAGCTTCGTGCAAAACAAACCAAGTTTGAGCTACTTTTTTCGCAAAAGTGCCAAAAACGCATAAAAACCAATAAAATCGCAATTTAACACGTAATTTCTAGCATATAAATATGATTTTCAATTCTAACAACTTCAACGCAATAATATATACCAAATAGTTTTGTGTGCCAAGTTTTGTACAAAACAAACCACGTTTGAGCTACTTTATGCGAAAAAGTGCCAAAAACGCTTAAAAACTATTAAAATCACAACTTAACACGTGATTTCTACCATATGAATATGATTTTAAATTCTTACCACTTGAACACAATAATATATACCAAATAGTGTTGTGTTCTAAGTTTCCTGCAAAACAAACCAAGTTTGAGCTACTTTATGCGCAAAAGTGTCAAAAACGCTTAAAAACCCATAAAATCGAAACCTAACACGTAATATCTAGCATATGAATATGATTTTAAATTCTACCCAGTTCAACACAATAATATATATACCAAATAGTGTTGTGTGCCAAGTTTCATGCAAAACAAACCAAGTTTGTGCTACTTTATGCGCAAAAGTGCCAAGAACACTTAAAAACCCATAAAATTGCAACTTAACACGTAATTTCAGGCATATGAATATAATTTTCTATTCTAAACAGTTCAACACAATATTATATACCAAATAATGTTGTTTGCCAAGTTTCGTGCAAAACAAACCAAGTTTATGCGTAAAAGTGCCAAAAACGCATAAAAACCAATAAAATCGCAAATTAACACGTAATTTCAAGCATATGAATATGATTTTCAATTGTAACCACTTCAACACAATAATATATACCAAATAGTTTTGTGTGCAAAGTTTTGTACAAAACAAACCACGTTCGAGCTACGTTATGCGCAAAAGTGCCAAAAACGCTTAAAAACTATTAAAATCACAACTTAACACGTGATTTCTAGCATATGAATATAATTTTCAATTCTTACCACTTCAACAAAATAATATATACCTAATAATGTTGTGTTCAAAGTTTCATGGAAAAAAAAACCAAGTTTGAGCTACTTTATGCGCAAAAGTGTCAAAAACGCTTAAAAAACCCATAAAATCGAAACTTAACACGTAATCTCTAGCATATGAATATGATTTTCAATTCAAACCAGTTCAACACAATAATATATACCAAATAGTGTTTTGTGCCATGTTTCATGTAAAACAAACCAAGTTTGAGCTACTTTATGCTCAAAAGTGCCAGAAACGCATAAAAACCAATAAAATCGCAATTTAACACGTAATTTCTAACATATAAATATGATTTTCAATTCTAACCACTTCAACGCTATAATATATACCAAATAGTTTTCTGTGCCATGTTTTGTACAAAACAAACCACGTTTGAGCTACTTTATGCGCAAAAGTGCCAAAAACGCTTAAAAACCCATAAAAAATCAACTTAACACGTAATTTCTAGCATATGAATATGATTTTAAGTTCTAACCACTTCAACAAAATAATATATACCAAATAGTGTTGTGCGCCAATTTTCGTGCAAAACAAACCAAGTTTGAGCTACTTTATGCGAAAAAGTGCCAAAAATGCTTAAAAACCCATAAAATCGCAACTTAACACGTAACTTCTAACATATGAATATATGATTTTCTATTCTAACAACTTCAACACAATAATATATATACCAAATAGTGTTGTGAGCCAAGTTTGTTGGAATACAAACCAAATTTGAGCTACTTTATGTACAAAAGTGCCAAAAAACGCTTAAAAACCCAAAAAATCTCAACTTAACACGTATTTGCGATTCAATTCCAACCACTTCAAGGAAATAATATATACCAAATAGTGTTGTGTTCAAAGTTTCATGCAAAACAAACCAATTTTGAGCTACTTTATGCACAAAACTGTCAAAAATGCCTAAAAACCCATAAAATCGAAAATTAACACGTAATCTCTAGTATATGAATATGATTTTCAATTTGAACCAGTTCAACACAATAATTTATACCAAATAGTGTTGTGTGCCAAGTTTCGTGCAAAACAAACCAAGTTTGAGTT
>NC_080050.1:5096856-5131837 GCF_026212465.1 Amaranthus tricolor | reverse complement strand
CACATAATTTCTAGCATATGACTATGCTGTTCAATTCTAACAACTTCAACACAATAATATATACCAAATAGTGTTGTGTGGCAAGTTTCGTGCAAAACAAACCAAGTTTGAGCTACTTTATGCGCAAAAGCGGCAAAAACGCTTAAAAACTCTTAAAATTGCAACTTAACACGTAATTTCTAGCATATGACTATGATTTTCGTTTCTAACCACTTCATACAATAATATATAAAAAATAGTGTTTTGTGCCAAATTTCGTGCAAAACAAACCGAGTTTGAACTACTTAATGCGCAAAAGCGGCCAAAATGCGTAAAAAACCCTTAAATCGCAACTTAATACGTAATTCTTGCATATGACTATGATTTCAAGTCTAACTCATTCACACAATAATATATACCAAATAGTGTTGTGTGCCATGTTTCGTGCAAAACAAACCAAGTTTGAGCTACTTTAAGCGCAAAAGTTGAAAAAACGCTTAAAAACCCTTATAATCGCAACTTAACACGTAATTTTTGCATATGACTATAATTTTCAATTCTAACCACTTCAACGAAATAATATTTACCAAATAGTGTTGTGTGCAATGTTTCGTGCAAATAAAACCAAGTTTGAGCTACTTTATACGCAAAAGTGGAAAAAACGCTTAAAAAAACCTTTAAAATCGCAACTTCACCACATAATTTCTAGCATTTGACTAAGCTTTTCAATTCTAACAACTTCAACACAATAATATATACCAAAATAGTGTTGAATGCCAAGTTTCGTGCAAAACAAACCAAGTTTGAGCACTTTATGCGCAAAAGTGGCAAAAACGCTTAAAAACTCTTAATATCGCAACTTAACACGTAATTTCTAGCATATGACTATGATTTTCAATGCTAACCACTTCAATACAATAATATATAAAAAATAGTGTTTTGTGCCAAATTTTCGTGCAAAACAAACCAAGTTTGAACTACTTTATGCGCAAAAGTGGCAAAAACCGCTTAAAAACCCTTTAAATCGCAATTTAACCACGTAATTCTTTGCATATGACTATGAATTTCAAGTCTAACCCATTCAACACAATAATTTATACCAAATAGTGTTGTGTGCCAAGTTTCGTGCAAAACAAACCAAGTTTGAGCTACTTTATGCGCAAAAGTGGCAAAAACGCTTAAAACTCTTAAAATCGCAACTTAACACGTAATTTCTAGCATATGACTATGATTTTCAATTCTAACCACTTCAATACAATAATATATAAAAAATAGTGTTTTGTGCCAAATTTCGAGCAAAACAAACCAAGTTTGAACTACTTTATGCGCAAAAGTGGCCAAAACGCTTAAAAACCCTTAAAATCGCAACTTAACACGTAATTTTTGCATATGACTATGAATTTCAAGTCTAACCCATTCAACACAATAATTTATACCAATAGTGTTGGTGACAAGTTTCGTGCAAACAAACCAAGTTTGAGTTACTTTATGCGCAAAAGGGCAAAAACGCTTAAAAACTCTTAACATCGCAACTTAACACGTAATTTCTAACATATGACTATGATTTTCAATTCTAACCACTTCAATACAATAATATATAAAAAATAGTGTTGTGTGACATGTTTCGTGCAAAACAAACCAAGTTTGAGCTACTTAAGCGCAAAAGTTGAAAAAAACGCTTAAAAACCCTTATAATCGCAACTTAACACGTATTTCTAGAATATGAACTATGATTTTCAATTTTAACCACTTCAACGCAATAATATTTACCCAATAGTGTTGTGTGCAATGTTTCGTGCAAAACAAACCAAGTTTGAGATACTTTATGCGTAAAAGTGGAAAAAAACGCTTAAAAAAACCTTTAAAATCGCAACTTCACACATAATTTCTAGCATATGACTATGCTTTTCAATTCTAACAACTTCAACACAATAATATATACCAAATAGTGTTGTGTGCCAAGTTCGTGTAAAACAAACCAAGTTTTGAACTACTTTGTGCGCAAAAGTGGCAAAAACGCTTAAAAACCCTTAAAATCGCAACTTAACACGTAATTTCTAGCATATGACTAATTTCAATTCTAACCCATTCAACACAATAATATATACCAAATAGTGTTGTGTGCCAAGTTTCGTGCAAAACAACCAAGTTTGAGCTAATTTAAGCGCAAAAGTTGAAAAAAACGCTTAAAAACCCTTATAATCGCAACTTAACACATAATTTCTAGCATATGAGTTTAATTTTCAATTCTAACCACTTCAACGCAATAATATTTACCAAATAGTGTTGTGTGCAATGTTTCGTGCAAAACAAACCAAGTTTGAGCTACTTAATGCGCAAAAGTGGAAAAAAATGCTTAAAAAAACCTTTAAAATCGCAACTTCACACATAATTTTCTAGCATATGACTATGCTGTTCAATTCTAACAACTTCAACACAATAATATATACCAAATAGTGTTAGTTGGCAAGTTTCGTGAAAAAAAAACAAGTTTGAGCTACTTTATGCGCAAAAGCGGCAAAAACGCTTAAAAACTCTTAAAATTGCAACTTAACACGTAATTTCTAGCATATGACTATGATTTTCGTTTCTAACCACTTCAATACAATAATATTTAAAAAATAGTGTTTTGTGCCAATTTCGTGCAAAACAAACCGAGTTTGAACTACTTAATGCGCAAAAGCGGCCAAAATGCTTAAAAACCCTTAAAATCGCAACTTAATACGTAATTCTTGCATATGACTATGAATTTCAAGTCTAACCCATTCAACACAATAATATATACCAAATAGTGTTGTGTGCCATGTTTCGTGCAAAACAAACCAAGTTTGAGCTACTTTAAGCGCAAAAGTTGAAAAAACGCTTAAAAACCCTTATAATCGCAACTTAACACGTAATTTTTTGCATATGACTATAATTTTCAATTCTAACCACTTCAACGAAATAATATTTACCAAATAGTGTTGTGTGCAATGTTTCGTGCAAATAAAACCAAGTTTGAGCTACTTTATACGCAAAAGTGGAAAAAACGCTTAAAAAAACCTTTAAAATCGCAACTTCACACATAATTTCTAGCATTTGACTATGCTTTTCAATTCTAACAACTTCAACACAATTAATATATACCAAATAGTGTTGAATGCCAAGTTTCGTGCAAAACAAACCAAGTTGAGCTACTTTATGCGCTAAAGTGGCAAAAACGCTTAAAAACTCTTAATATCGCAACTTAACACGTAATTTCTAGCATATGACTATGATTTTCAATGCTAACCACTTCAATACATTAATATATAAAAAATAGTGTTTTGTGCCAAATTTCGTGCAAAACAAACCAAGTTTGAACTACTTATGCGCAAAAGTGGCAAAAACGCTTAAAAACCCTTTAAATCGCAATTTAACACGTAATTCTGCATATGACTATGAATTTCAAGTCTAACCCATTCAACACAATAATTTATACCAAATAGTGTTGTGTGCCAAGTTTCGTGCAAAACAAACCAAGTTTGAGCTACTTTATGCGCAAAAGTGGCAAAAACGCTTAAAAACTCTTAAAATCGCAACTTAACACGTAATTTCTAGCATATGACTATGATATTCAATTCTAACCACTTCAATACAATAATATATAAAAAATAGTGTTTTGTGCCAAATTTCGTGCAAAACAAACCAAGTTGAACTACTTTATGCGCAAAAGTGGCCAAAACGCTTAAAAAACCCTTAAAATCGCAACTTAACACGTAATTTTTGCATATGACTATGAATTTCAAGTCTAAACCCATTCAACACAATAATTTATACCAAATGGTGTTGTGTGACAAGTTTCTGCAAAACAAACCAAGTTTGAGTTACTTTATGCGCAAAAGTGGCAAAAACGCTTAAAAACTCTTAAAATCGCAACTTAACACGTAATTTCTAACATATGACTATGATTTTCAATTCTAACCACTTCAATACAATAATATATAAAAATAGTGTTGTGTGACATGTTTTCGTGCAAAACAAACCAAGTTTGAGCTACTTTAAGCGCAAAAGTGAAAAAACGCTTAAAAACACTTATAATCGCAACTTAACACGTAATTTCTAGAATATGACTATGATTTTCAATTTTAACCACTTCAACGCAATAATATTTACCCAATAGTGTTGTGTGCAATGTTTCGTGCAAAACAAACCAAGTTTGAGATACTTTATGCGTAAAAGTGGAAAAAACGCTTAAAAAAACCCTTTAATAATCGCAACTTTCACACATAATTCTAGCATATGACTATGCTTTTCAATTCTAACAACTTCAACACAATAATATATACCAAATAGTGTTGTGTGCCAAGTTTCGTGCAAAACAAACCAGTTTGAACTACTTTGTGCGCAAAAGTGGCAAAAACGCTTAAAAACCCTTAAAATCGCAACTTAACACGTAATTTCTAGCATATGACTAATTTAAATTCTAACCCATTCAATCACAATAATATATACCAAATAGTGTTGTGTGCCAAGTTTCGTGCAAAACAACCAAGTTTGAGCTAATTTAAGTGCAAAAGTTGAAAAAAACGCTTAAAAACCCTTATAATCGCAACTTAACACGTAATTTCTAGCATATGAGTTAATTTTCAATTCTAACCACTTCAACGCAATAATATTTACCAAATAGTGTTGTGTGCAATGTTTCGTGCAAAACAAACCAAGTTTGAGCTACTTTATGCGCAAAAGTGGAAAAAATGCTTAAAAAAATCTTTAAAATCGCAACTTCACACATAATTTCTAGCATATGCTATGCTTTTCAATTCTAACAACTTCAACACAATATATATACCAAATAGTGTTGTGTGCAAGTTTCGTGCAAAACAAAACCAAGTTTGAACTACTATTATGCGCAAAAGCGGCAAAAACGCTTAAAAAACTCTTAAAATTGCAACTTAACACGTAATTTCTAGCATATGACTATGATTTTCGTTTCTAACCACTTCAATACAATAATATATAAAAAATAGTGTTTTGTGCCAAATTTCGTGCAAAACAACCGAGTTGAACTACTTAATGCGCAAAAACGGCCAAAAATGCTTAAAAACCCTTAAAATCGCAACTTAACACGTCATTATTGCATATGACTATGAATTTCAGTCTAACCCATTCAACACAATAATATATACCAAATAGTGTTGTGTGCCAAGTTTCGTGCAAAACAAACTAAGTTTAAGCTACTTTATACGCAAAAGTGGCAAAAACGCTTAAAAAACTCTTAAAATCGCAACTTAACACGTAATTCGAGCATATGACTATGATTTTCAATTCTATCCAATTCAATACAATAATATATAAAAAATAGTGTTGTGTGACAAGTTTCGTGCAAAACAAACCAAGTTTGAAATACTTTATGCGCAAAAGTGGCAAAAACGCTTAAAAACCCTTAAAATCGCAACTTAACACGTAATTTCTAGCATATGAGTAATTTCAATTATAACTTATTCAACACAATAATATATACCAAATAGTGTTGTGTGCCAAGTTTCGTGCAAAACAAACCAAGTTTGAGCTACTTTAAGCGCAAAAGTTGAAAAAAACGCTTAAAAACCCTTATAATCGCAACTTAACACGTAATTTCTAGCATATGACTATGATTTTCAATTTTAACCACTTCAACGCAATAATATTTACCAAATAGTGTTGTGTGCAATGTTTCGTGCAAAATAAACCAAGTTTGAGCTACTTTATGCGTAAAAGTGGCAAAAACGCTTAAAAAAACCTTTAAAATCGCAATTTCACACATAATTTCTAGCACATGGACTATGCTTTTCAATTCTAACAACTTCAACACAATAATATATACCAAATAGTGTTGTGTGCCAAGTTTCGTGCAAAAACAAACCAAGTTTGAGCTACTTTATGCGCAAAAGTGGCAAAAACGCTTAAAAACTCATAAAATCGCAACTTAACACGTAATTTCTAGCATATGACTATGATTTTCAATTATAACCACTTCAATACAATAATATATAAAAAAATAGTGTTTTGTGCCAAATTTCGTGCAAAACAAACCAAGTTTGAACTACTTTATGCGCAAAAGTGGCCAAAACGCTTATAAACCCTTAAAATCGCAACTTAACACGTAATTTTTGCATATGACTATGAATTTCAAGTCTAACCCATTCAACACAATAATTTATACCAAATAGTGTTGTGTGACAAGTTTCGTGCAAAACAAACCAAGTTTTGAGTTACTTTATGCGCAAAAGTGCAAAAACGCTTAAAAACTCTTAAAATCGCAACTTAACACGTAATTTCTAACATATGACTATGATTTTCAATTCTAACCACTTCAATACAATAATATATAAAAAATAGTGTTGTGTGACATGTTTTCGTGCAAAACAAACCAAGTTTGAGCTACTTTAAGCGCAAAAGTTGAAAAAACGCTTAAAAACCCTTATAATCGCAACTTAACACGTAATTTCTAGCATATGACTATGATTTTCAATTTTAACCACTTCAACGCAATAATATTTACCAATAGTGTTGTGTGCAATGTTTCGTGCAAATAAACCAAGTTTGAGCTACTTTATGCGTAAAAGTGGAAAAAACGCTTAAAAAAAAACCTTTAAAATCGCAATTTCACACATAATTTCTAGCATATGACTATGCTTTTCAATTCTAACAACTTCAACACAATAATATATACCAAATAGTGTTGTGTGCCAAGTTTCGTGCAAAACAAACCAAGTTTGAGCTACTTTATGCGCAAAAGTGGCAAAAAACGCTTAAAAAACTCATAAAATCGCAACTTAACACGTAATTTCTAGCATATGACTATGATTTTCAATTATAACCACTTCAATACATAATATATAAAAAATAGTGTTTTTGTGCCAAATTTCGTGCAAAACAAACCAAGTTTGAACTACTTTATGCGCAAAAGTGGCCAAAACGCTTAAAAACCCTTAAAATCGCAACTTAACCACGTAATTTTTGCATATGACTATGAATTTCAAGTCTAACCCATTCAACACAATAATTTATACCAAATAGTGTTGTGTGACAAGTTTCGTGCAAAACAAACCAAGTTTGAGTTACTTTATGCGCAAAAGTGGCAAAAACGCTTAAAAACTCTTAAAATCGCAACTTAACACGTAATTTCTAACATATGACTATGATTTTCAATTCTAACCACTTCAATACAATAATATATAAAAAATAGTGTTGTGTGACATGTTCGTGCAAAACAAACCAAGTTTGAGCTACTTTAAGCGCAAAAGTTGAAAAAAACGCTTAAAAACTCTTATAATCGCAACTTAACACGTAATTTCTAGAATATGACTATGATTTTCAATTTTAAAACCACTTCAACGCAATAATATTTACCCAATAGTGTTGTGTGCAATGTTTCGTGCAAAACAAACCAAGTTTGAGATACTTTATGCGTAAAAGTGGAAAAAACGCTTAAAAAAACCTTTAAAATCGCAACTTCACACATAATTTCTAGCATATGACTATGCTTTTCAATTCTAACAACTTCAACACAATAATATATACCAAATAGTGTTGTGTGCCAAGTTTCGTGTAAAACAAACCAAGTTTGAACTACTTTGTGCGCAAAAGTTGGCAAAAACGCTTAAAAACCCTTAAAATCGCAACTTAACACGTAATTTCTAGCATATGACTAATTTCAATTCTAACCCATTTCAACACAATAATATATACCAAATAGTGTTGTGTGCCCAAGTTTCGTGCAAAACAAACCAAGTTTGAGCTAATTTAAGCGCAAAAGTTGAAAAAAACGCTTAAAAACCCTTATAATCGCAACTTAACACATAATTTCTAGCATATGAGTTTAATTTTCAATTCTAACCACTTCAACGCAATAATATTTACCAAATAGTGTTGTGTGCAATGTTTCGTGCAAAACAAACCAAGTTTGAGCTACTTTATGCGCAAAAGTGGAAAAAATGCTTAAAAAAACCTTTAAAATCGCAAACTTCACACATAATTCTAGCATATGACTATGCTGTTCAATTCTAACAACTTCAACACAATAATATATACCAAATAGTGTTGTGTGGCAAGTTTCGTGCAAAACAAACCAAGTTTGAGCTACTTTATGCGCAAAAGCGGCAAAAACGCTTAAAAAACTCTTAAAATTGCAACTTAACACGTAATTTCTAGCATATGACTATGATTTTCGTTTCTAACCACTTCAATACAATAATATATAAAAAATAGTGTTTTGTGCCAAATTTCGTGCAAAACAAACCGAGTTTGAACTACTTAATGCGCAAAAGCGGCCAAAATGCTTAAAAACCCTTAAATCGCAACTTAATACGTAATTCTTGCATATGACTATGATTTCAAGTCTAACCCATTCAACACAATAATATATACCAAATAGTGTTGTGTGCCATGTTTCGTGCAAAACAAACCAAGTTTGAGCTACTTTAAGCGCAAAAGTTGAAAAAACGCTTAAAAACCCTTATAATCGCAACTTAACACGTAATTTTTTGCATATGACTATAATTTTCAATTCTAACCACTTCAACGAAATAATATTTAACCAAATAGTGTTGTGTGCAATGTTTCGTGCAAATAAAACCAAGTTTGAGCTACTTTATACGCAAAAGTGGAAAAAAACGCTTAAAAAAACCTTTAAAATCGCAACTTCACACATAATTTCTAGCATTTGACTATGCTTTTCAATTCTAACAACTTCAACACAATAATATATACCAAATAGTGTTGAATGCCAGTTTCGTGCAAAACAAACCAAGTTTGAGCTACTTTATGCGCAAAAGTGGCAAAAACGCTTAAAAACTCTTAATATCGCAACTTAACACGTAATTTCTAGCATATGACTATGATTTTCAATGCTAACCACTTCAATACAATAATATATAAAAAAATAGTGTTTTGTGCCAAATTTCGTGCAAAACAAACCAAGTTTGAACTACTTTATGCGCAAAAGTGGCAAAAACGCTTAAAAACCCTTTAAATCGCAATTTAACACGTAATTCTTGCATATGACTATGAATTTCAAGTCTAACCCATTCAACACAATAATTTATACCAAATAGTGTTGTGTGCCAAGTTTCGTGCAAAACAAACCAAGTTTGAGCTACTTTATGCGCAAAAGTGGCAAAAACGCTTAAAAACTCTTAAAATCGCAACTTAACACGTAATTTCTAGCATATGACTATGATTTTCAATTCTAACCACTTCAATACAATAATATATAAAAAATAGTGTTTTGTGCCAAATTTCGTGCAAAACAAACCAAGGTTTGAACTACTTTATGCGCAAAAGTGGCCAAAAACGCTTAAAAACCCTTAAAATCGCAACTTAACACGTAATTTTTGCATATGACTATGAATTTCAAGTCTAACCCATTCAACACAATAATTTATACCATATAGTGTTGTGTGACAAGTTTCGTGCAAAACAAACCAAGTTTGAGTTACTTTATGCGCAAAAGTGGCAAAAACGCTTAAAAACTCTTAAAATCGCACTTAACACGTAATTTCTTAACATATGACTATGATTTTCAATTTCTAACCACTTCAATACAATAATATATAAAAAATAGTGTTGTGTGACATGTTTCGTGCAAAACAAACCAAGTTTGAGCTACTTTAAGCGCAAAAGATGAAAAAACGCTTAAAAACACTTATAATCGCAACTTAACACATAATTTCTAGAATATGACTATGATTTTCAATTTTAACCACTTCAACGCAATAATATTTACCCAATAGTGTTGTGTGCAATGTTTCGTGCAAAAAAAACCAAGTTTGAGATACTTTATGCGTAAAAGTGGAAAAAAACGCTTAAAAAACCTTTAAAATCGCAACTTCACACATAATTTCTAGCATATGACTATGCTTTTCAATTCTAACAACTTCAACACAATAATATATACCAAATAGTGTTGTGTGCCAAGTTTCGTGCAAAACAAACCAAGTTTGAAACACTTGTGCGCAAAAGTGGCAAAAACGCTTAAAAACCCTTAAAATCGCAACTTAACACGTAATTTCTAGCATATGACTAATTTAAATTCTAACCCATTCAACACAATAATATATACCAAATAGTGTTGTGTGCCAAGTTTCGTGCAAAACAAACCAAGTTTGAGCTAATTTAAGTGCAAAAGTTGAAAAAACGCTTAAAAACCCTTATAATCGCAACTTAACACGTAATTTCTAGCATATGAGTTTAATTTCAATTCTAACAACTTCAACGCAATAATATTTACCAAATAGTGTTGTGTGCAATGTTTCGTGCAAAACAAACCAAGTTTGAGCTACTTTATGCGCAAAAGTGGAAAAAATGCTTAAAAAAATCTTTAAAATCGCAACTTCACACATAATTTCTAGCATATGACTATGCTTTTCAATTCTAACAACTTCAACACAATAATATATACCAAATAGTGTTGTGTGCCAAGTTTCGTGCAAAACAAACCAAGTTTGAACTAACTTTATGCGCAAAAGCGGCAAAAACGCTTAAAAACTCTTAAAATTGCAACTTAACACGTATTTCTAGCATATGACTATGATTTTCGTTTCTAACCACTTCAATACAATAATATATAAAAAATAGTGTTTTGTGCCAAATTTCGTGCAAAACAAACCGAGTTTGAACTACTTAATGCGCAAAAAACGGCCAAAATGCTTAAAAACCCTTAAAATCGCAACTTAACACGTAATTATTGCATATGACTATGAATTTCAGTCTAACCCATTCAACACAATAATATATACCAAATAGTGTTGTGTGCCAAGTTTCGTGCAAAACAAACTAAGTTTAAGCTACTTTATACGCAAAAGTGGCAAAAACGCTTAAAAACTCTTAAAATCGCAACTTAACACGTAATTTCGAGCATATGACTATGATTTTCAATTCTATCCAATTCAATACAATAATATATAAAAAATAGTGTTGTGTGACAAGTTTCGTGCAAAACAAACCAAGTTTGAAATACTTTATGCGCAAAAGTGGCAAAAACGCTTAAAAACCCTTAAAATCGCAACTTAACACGTAATTTCTAGCATATGAGTAATTTCAATTATAACTTATTCAACACAATAATATATACCAAATAGTGTTGTGTGCCAAGTTTCGTGCAAAACAAACCAAGTTTGAGCTACTTTAAGCGCAAAAGTTGAAAAAACGCTTAAAAACCCTTATAATCGCAACTTAACACGTAATTTCTAGCATATGACTATGATTTTCAATTTTAACCACTTCAACGCAATAATATTTACCAAATAGTGTTGTGTGCAATGTTTCGTGCAAAATAAACCAAGTTTGAGCTACTTTATGCGTAAAAGTGGAAAAAACGCTTAAAAAAACCTTTAAAATCGCAATTTCACACATAATTTCTAGCATATGACTATGCTTTTCAATTCTAACAACTTCAACACAATAATATATACCAAATAGTGTTGTGTGCCAAGTTTCGTGCAAAACAAACCAAGTTTGAGCTACTTTATGCGCAAAAGTGGCAAAAACGCTTAAAAACTCATAAAATCGCAACTTAACACGTAATTTCTAGCATATGACTATGATTTTCAATTATAACCACTTCAATACAATAATATATAAAAAATAGTGTTTTGTGCCAAATTTCGTGCAAAACAAACCAAGTTTGAACTACTTTACGCGCAAAAGTGGCCAAAACGCTTAAAAACCCTTAAAATCGCAACTTAACACGTAATTCTTGCATATGACTATGAATTTCAAGTCTAACCCATTCAACACAATAATATATACCAAATAGTGTTGTGTGCCATGTTTCGTGCAAAACAAACCAAGTTTGAGCTACTTTATGCGCAAAAGTGGCAAAAACGCTTAAAAACTCTTAAAATCGCAACTTAACACCTAATTTCTAGCATATGACTATGATTTTCAATTTTAACCACTTCAATACAATAATATATAAAAAATAGTTTTGTGTGGCTAGTTTCGTTCAAAACAAACCAAGTTTGAACTACTTTGTGCGCAAAAGTGGCAAAAACGCTTAAAAACCCTTAAAATCGCAACTTAACACGTAATTTCTAGAATATGACTAATTTCAATTCTAACCCATTCAACACAATAATATATACCAAATAGTGTTGTGTGCCAAGTTTCGTGCAAAACAAACCAAGTTTGAGCTAATTTAAGCGCAAAAGTTGAAAAAACGCTTAAAAACCCTTATAATCACAACTTAACACGTAATTTGTAGCATATGAGTTTAATTTTCAATTCTAACCACTTCAACGCAATAATATTTACCAAATAGTTTTGTGTGCAATGTTTCGTGCAAAACAAACCAAGTTTGAGCTACTTTATGCGCAAAAGTGGAAAAAATGCTTAAAAAAACCTTTAAAATCGCAACTTCACACATAATTTCTAGCATATGACTATGCTTTTCAATTCTAACAACTTCAACACAATAATATATACCAAATAGTGTTGTGTGCCAAGTTTCGTGCAAAACAAACCAAGTTTGAGCTACTTTATGCGCAAAAGCGGCAAAAAAGCTTAAAAACTCTTAAAATTGCAACTTAACACGTAATTTCTAGCATATGACTATAATTTTCGTTTCTAACCACTTCAATACAATAATATATAAAAAATAGTGTTGTGTGACAAGTTTCGTGCAAAACAAACCAAGTTTGAGCTACTTTAAGCGCAAAAGTTGAAAAAACGCTAAAAAACCCTTATAATCGCAACTTAACACGTAATTTCTAGCATATGACTATGATTTTCAATTTTAACCACTTCAACGCAATAATATTTACCCAATAGTGTTGTGTGCAATGTTTCGTGCAAAACAAACCAAGTTTGAGCTACTTTATGCGTAAAAGTGGAAAAAACGCTTAAAAGAACCTTTAAAATCGCAACTTCACACATAATTTCTAGCATGACTATGCTTTTCAATTCTAACAACTTCAACACAATAATATTTACCAAATAGTGTTGTGTGCCAAGTTTCGTGCAAAACAAACCAAGTTTGAGCTACTTTATGCGCAAAAGTGGCAAAAACGCTTAAAAACTCTTAAAATCGCAACTTAACACGTAATTTCTAGCATATGACTATGATTTTCAATTCTAACCACTTCAATACAATAATATATAAAAAATAGTGTTTTGTGCCAAATTTCGTGCAAAACAAACCAAGTTTGAACTACTTTATGCGCAAAAGTGGCCAAAACGCTTAAAAACCCTTAAAATCGAAACTTAACACGTAATTCTTGCATATGACTATGAATTTCAAGTCTAATCCATTCAACACAATAATATATACCAAATAGTGTTGTGTGCCATGTTTCGTACAAAACAAACCAAGTTTGAGCTACTTTATGCGCAAAAGTGGCAAAAACGCTTAAAAACTCTTAAAATCGCAACTTAACACGTAATTTCTAGCATATGACTATGATTTTCAATTCTAACCACTTCAATACAATAATATATAAAAAATAGTTTTGTGTGGCAAGTTTCGTGCAAAACAAACCAAGTTTGAACTACTTTGTGCGCAAAAGTGGCCAAAACGCTTAAAAACCCTTAAAATCGCAACTTAACACGTAATTTCTAGCATATGACTAATTTCAATTCTAACCCATTCAACACAATAATATATACCAAATAGTGTTGTGTGCCTAGTTTCGTGCAAAAAAAACCAAGTTTGAGTTAATTTAAGCGCAAAAGTTGAAAAAACGCTTAAAAACCCTTATAATCGCAACTTAACACGTAATTTCTAGCATATGAGTTTAATTTTCAATTCTAACCACTTCAACGCAATAATATTTACCAAATAGTGTTGTGTGCAATGTTTCGTGCAAAACAAACCAAGTTTGAGCTACTTTATGCGCAAAAGTGGAAAAAATGCTTAAAAAAACCTTTAAAATCGCAACTTCACACATAATTTCTAGCATATGACTATGCTTTTCAATTCTAACAACTTCAACACAATAATATATACCAAATAGTGTTGTGTGCCAAGTTTCGTGCAAAACAAACCAAGTTTGAACTACTTTATGCGCAAAAGCGGCAAAAACGCTTAAAAACTCTTAAAATTGCAACTTAACACGTAATTTCTAGCATATGACTATGATTTTCGTTTCTAACCACTTCAATACAATAATATATAAAAAATAGTGTTTTGTGCCAAATTTCGTGCAAAACAAACCGAGTTTGAACTACTTAATGCGCAAAAGCGGCCAAAATGCTTAAAAACCCTTAAAATCGCAACTTAACACGTAATTATTGCATATGACTATGAATTTCAAGTCTAACCCATTCAACACAATAATTTATACCAAATAGTGTTGTGTGCCAAGTTTCGTGCAAAACAAACCAAGTTTGAGCTACTTTATGCGCAAAAGTGGCAAAAACGCTTAAAAACTCTTAAAATCTCAACTTAACACGTAATTTCTAACATATGACTATGATTTTCAATTCTAACCACTTCAATACAATAATATATAAAAAATAGTGTTGTGTGACAAGTTTCGTGAAAAACAAACCAAGTTTGAGCTACTTTAAGCGCAAAAGTTGAAAAAACGCTTAAAAACCCTTATAATCGCAACTTAACACGTAATTTCTAGCATATGACTATGATTTTCAATTTTAACCACTTCAACGCAATAATATTTACCCAATAGTGTTGTGTGCAATGTTTCGTGCAAACAAACCAAGTTTGAGCTACTTTATGCGTAAAAGTTGAAAAAACGCTTAAAAGAACCTTTAAAATCGCAACTTCACACATAATTTCTAGCATATGACTATGCTTTTCAATTCTAACAACTTCAACACAATAATATATACCAAATAGTGTTGTGTGCCAAGTTTCGTGCAAAACAAACCAAGTTTGAGCTACTTTATGCGCAAAAGTGGCAAAAATGCTTAAAAACCCTTTAAATCGCAACTTAACACGTAATTCTTGCATATGACTATGAATTTCAAGTCTAACCCATTTAACACAATAATATATACCAAATAGTGTTGTGTGCCATGTTTCGTGCAAAACAAACCAAGTTTAAGCTACTTTATGCGCAAAAGTGGCAAAAACGCTTAAAAACCCTTAAAATCGCAACTTAACACGTAATTTCTAGCATATGACTATGATTTTCGATTCTAACCACTTAAATACAATAATATATAAAAAATACTGTTTTGTGCCAAATTTCGTGCAAAACAAACCAAGTTTGAACTACTTTATGCGCAAAAGTGGCAAAAACGCTTAAAAACCCTTAAAATTGCAATTTAACACGTAATTCTTGCATATGACTTGGAATTTCAAGTCTAACCCATTCAACACAATAATATATACCAAATAGTGTTGTGTGCCAAGTTTCGTGCAAAACAAACCAAGTTCAAGCTACTTTATGCGCAAAAGTGGCAAAAACGCTTAAAAACCCTTATAATTGGAACTTAACACGTAATTTCTAGCATATGACTATGATTTTCAATTCTAACCACTTCAACGCAATAATATATACAAAATAGTGTTGTGTGCAATGTTTCGTGCAAAACAAACCAAGTTTGAGCTACTTTATGCGCAAAAGTGGAAAAAACACTTAAAAAAACCTTTAAAATCGCAACTTCACACATAATTTCTAGCATATGACTATGTTTTTCAATTCTAACAACTTCAACGCAATAATATATACCAAATAGTGTTGTGTGCCAAGTTTCGTGCAAAACAAACCAAGTTTGAACTACTTTATCCGCAAAAGCGGCAAAAACGCTTAAAAACTCTTAAAATTGCAACTTAACACGTAATTTCTAGCATATGACTATGATTTTCGTTTCTAACCACTTCAATACAATAATATATAAAAAATAGTGTTTTGTGCCAAATTTCGTGCAAAACAAACCGAGTTTGAACTACTTAATGCGCAAAAGCGGCCAAAATGCTTAAAAACCCTTAAAATCGCAACTTAACACGTAATTATTGCATATGACTATGAATTTCAGTCTAACCCATTCAACACAATAATATATACCAAATAGTGTTGTGTGCCAAGTTTCGTGCAAAACAAACCAAGTTTAAGCTACTTTATGCGCAAAAGTAGCAAAAACGCTTAAAAACTCTTAAAATCGCAACTTAACACGTAATTTCGAGCATATGACTATGATTTTCAATTCTATCCAATTCAATACAATAATATATAAAAAATAGTGTTGTGTGACAAGTTTCGTGCAAAACAAACCAAGTTTGAATTACTTTATGCGCAAAAGTGGCAAAAACGCTTAAAAACCCATAAAATCGCAACTTAACACGTAATTTCTAGCATATGACTAATTTCAATTATAACTTATTCAACACAATAATATATACCAAATAGTGTTGTGTACCAAGTTTTGTGCAAAACAAACCAAGTTTGAGCTACTTTAAGCGCAAAAGTTGAAAAAAACGCTTAAAAACCCTTATAATCGCAACTTAACACGTAATTTCTAGCATATGACTATGATTTTCAATTTTAACCACTTCAACGCAATAATATTTACCAAATATTATTGTGTGCAATGCTTCGTGCAAAACAAACCAAGTTTGAGCTACTTTATGCGTAAAAGTGGAAAAAACGCTTAAAAAAACCTTTAAAATCGCAATTTCACACATAATTTCTAGCATATGACTATGCTTTTCAATTCTAACAATTTCAACACAATAATATATACCAAATAGTGTTGTGTGCCTAGTTTCGTGCAAAAAAAACCAAGTTTGAGTTAATTTAAGCGCAAAAGTTGAAAAAACGCTTAAAAACCCTTATAATCGCAACTTAACACGTAATTTCTAGCATATGAGTTTAATTTTCAATTCTAACCACTTCAACGCAATAATATTTACCAAATAGTGTTGTGTGCAATGTTTCGTGCAAAACAAACCAAGTTTGAGCTACTTTATGCGCAAAAGTGGAAAAAATGCTTAAAAAAACCTTTAAAATCGCAACTTCACACATAATTTCTAGCATATGACTATGCTTTTCAATTCTAACAACTTCAACACAATAATATATACCAAATAGTGTTGTGTGCCAAGTTTCGTGCAAAACAAACCAAGTTTGAACTACTTTATGCGCAAAAGCGGCAAAAACGCTTAAAAACTCTTAAAATTGCAACTTAACACGTAATTTCTAGCATATGACTATGATTTTCGTTTCTAACCACTTCAATACAATAATATATAAAAAATAGTGTTTTGTGCCAAATTTCGTGCAAAACAAACCGAGTTTGAACTACTTAATGCGCAAAAGCGGCCAAAATGCTTAAAAACCCTTAAAATCGCAACTTAACACGTAATTATTGCATATGACTATGAATTTCAAGTCTAACCCATTCAACACAATAATTTATACCAAATAGTGTTGTGTGCCAAGTTTCGTGCAAAACAAACCAAGTTTGAGCTACTTTATGCGCAAAAGTGGCAAAAACGCTTAAAAACTCTTAAAATCTCAACTTAACACGTAATTTCTAACATATGACTATGATTTTCAATTCTAACCACTTCAATACAATAATATATAAAAAATAGTGTTGTGTGACAAGTTTCGTGAAAAACAAACCAAGTTTGAGCTACTTTAAGCGCAAAAGTTGAGAAAACGCTTAAAAACCCTTATAATCGCAACTTAACACGTAATTTCTAGCATATGACTATGATTTTCAATTTTAACCACTTCAACGCAATAATATTTACCCAATAGTGTTGTGTGCAATGTTTCGTGCAAACAAACCAAGTTTGAGCTACTTTATGCGTAAAAGTTGAAAAAACGCTTAAAAGAACCTTTAAAATCGCAACTTCACACATAATTTCTAGCATATGACTATGCTTTTCAATTCTAACAACTTCAACACAATAATATATACCAAATAGTGTTGTGTGCCAAGTTTCGTGCAAAACAAACCAAGTTTGAGCTACTTTATGCGCAAAAGTGGCAAAAATGCTTAAAAACCCTTTAAATCGCAACTTAACACGTAATTCTTGCATATGACTATGAATTTCAAGTCTAACCCATTTAACACAATAATATATACCAAATAGTGTTGTGTGCCATGTTTCGTGCAAAACAAACCAAGTTTAAGCTACTTTATGCGCAAAAGTGGCAAAAACGCTTAAAAACCCTTAAAATCGCAACTTAACACGTAATTTCTAGCATATGACTATGATTTTTGATTCTAACCACTTAAATACAATAATATATAAAAAATACTGTTTTGTGCCAAATTTCGTGCAAAACAAACCAAGTTTGAACTACTTTATGCGCAAAAGTGGCAAAAACGCTTAAAAACCCTTAAAATTGCAATTTAACACGTAATTCTTGCATATGACTTGGAATTTCAAGTCTAACCCATTCAACACAATAATATATACCAAATAGTGTTGTGTGCCAAGTTTCGTGCAAAACAAACCAAGTTCAAGCTACTTTATGCGCAAAAGTGGCAAAAACGCTTAAAAACCCTTATAATTGGAACTTAACACGTAATTTCTAGCATATGACTATGATTTTCAATTCTAACCACTTCAACGCAATAATATATACAAAATAGTGTTGTGTGCAATGTTTCGTGCAAAACAAACCAAGTTTGAGCTACTTTATGCGCAAAAGTGGAAAAAACACTTAAAAAAACCTTTAAAATCGCAACTTCACACATAATTTCTAGCATATGACTATGTTTTTCAATTCTAACAACTTCAACGCAATAATATATACCAAATAGTGTTGTGTGCCAAGTTTCGTGCAAAACAAACCAAGTTTGAACTACTTTATCCGCAAAAGCGGCAAAAACGCTTAAAAACTCTTAAAATTGCAACTTAACACGTAATTTCTAGCATATGACTATGATTTTCGTTTCTAACCACTTCAATACAATAATATATAAAAAATAGTGTTTTGTGCCAAATTTCGTGCAAAACAAACCGAGTTTGAACTACTTAATGCGCAAAAGCGGCCAAAATGCTTAAAAACCCTTAAAATCGCAACTTAACACGTAATTATTGCATATGACTATGAATTTCAGTCTAACCCATTCAACACAATAATATATACCAAATAGTGTTGTGTGCCAAGTTTCGTGCAAAACAAACCAAGTTTAAGCTACTTTATGCGCAAAAGTAGCAAAAACGCTTAAAAACTCTTAAAATCGCAACTTAACACGTAATTTCGAGCATATGACTATGATTTTCAATTCTATCCAATTCAATACAATAATATATAAAAAATAGTGTTGTGTGACAAGTTTCGTGCAAAACAAACCAAGTTTGAATTACTTTATGCGCAAAAGTGGCAAAAACGCTTAAAAACCCATAAAATCGCAACTTAACACGTAATTTCTAGCATATGACTAATTTCAATTATAACTTATTCAACACAATAATATATACCAAATAGTGTTGTGTGCCAAGTTTTGTGCAAAACAAACCAAGTTTGAGCTACTTTAAGCGCAAAAGTTGAAAAAACGCTTAAAAACCCTTATAATCGCAACTTAACACGTAATTTCTAGCATATGACTATGATTTTCAATTTTAACCACTTCAACGCAATAATATTTACCAAATATTATTGTGTGCAATGCTTCGTGCAAAACAAACCAAGTTTGAGCTACTTTATGCGTAAAAGTGGAAAAAACGCTTAAAAAAACCTTTAAAATCGCAATTTCACACATAATTTCTAGCATATGACTATGCTTTTCAATTCTAACAATTTCAACACAATAATATATACCAAATAGTTTTGTGTGCCAAGTTTCGTGCAAAACAAACCAAGTTTGAGCTACTTTATGCGCAAAAGTGGAAAAAACGCTTAAAAACTCTTAAAATCGCAACTTAAAACGTAATTTCTAGCATATGACTATGATTTTCAATTCTAACCACTTCAATACAATAAGATATAAAAGATAGTTTTGTGTGGCAAGTTTCGTGCAAAACAAACCAAGTTTGAACTACTTTGTGCGCAAAAGTGGCAAAAACGCTTAAAAACCCTTAAAATCGCAACTTAACACGTAATTTCTAGCATATGACTAATTTCAATTCTAACCCATTCAACACAATAATATATAACAAATAGTGTTGTGTGCCAAGTTTCTTGCAAAACAAACCAAGTTTGACTACTTTAAGCACAAAAGTTGAAAAAACGCTTAAAAACCCTTATAATTGGAACTTAACACGTAATTTCTAGCATATGACTATGATTTTCAATTCTAACCACTTCAACGCAATAATATATACAAAATAGTGTTGTGTGCAATGTTTCGTGCAAAACAAACCAAGTTTGAGCTACTTTATGCGCAAAAGTGGAAAAAACACTTAAAAAAACCTTTAAAATCGCAACTTCACACATAATTTCTAGCATATGACTATGTTTTTCAATTCTAACAACTTCAACACAATAATATATACCAAATAGTGTTGTTTGCCAAGTTTCGTGCAAAACAAACAAGTTTTAGCTACTTTATGCGCAAAAGTGGCAAAAACGCTTAAAAACTCTTAAAATCGCAACTTAACACGTAATTTCTAGCATATGACTATGATTTTCAATTCTAACCACTTCAATACAATAATATATAAAAAAATAGAGTTTTGGGCCAAATTTCGTGCAAAACAAACCAAGTTTGAACTACTTTATGCGCAAAAGTGGCAAAAATGCTTAAAAACCCTTTAAATCGCAACTTAACACGTAATTCTTGCATATGACTATGAATTTCAAGTCTAACCCATTTAACACAATAATATATACCAAATAGTGTTGTGTGCCATGTTTCGTGCAAAACAAACCAAGTTTAAGCTACTTTATGCGCAAAAGTAGCAAAAAACGCTTAAAAACTCTTAAAATCGCAACTTAACACGTAATTTCGAGCATATGACTATGATTTTCAATTCTATCCAATTCAATACAATAATATATAAAAAATAGTGTTGTGTGACAAGTTTCGTGCAAAACAAACCAAGTTTGAATTACTTTATGCGCAAAAGTGGCAAAAACGCTTAAAAACCCATAAAATCGCAACTTAACACGTAATTTCTAGCATATGACTAATTTCAATTATAACTTATTCAACACAATAATAGATACCAAATAGTGTTGTGTGCCAAGTTTCGTGCAAAACAAACCAAGTTTGAGCTACTTTAAGCGCAAAAGTTGAAAAAACGCTTAAAAACCCTTATAATCGCAACCTAACACGTAATTTCTAGCATATGACTATGATTTTCAATTTTAACCACTTCAACGCAATAATATTTACCAAATAGTATTGTGTGCAATGCTTCGTGCAAAACAAACCAAGTTTGAGCTACTTTATGCGTAAAAGTGGAAAAAACGCTTAAAAAAACCTTTAAAATCGCAATGTCACACATAATTTCTAGCATATGACTATGCTTTTCAATTCTAACAACTTCAACACAATAATATATACCAAATAGTTTTGTGTGCCAAGTTTCGTGCAAAACAAACCACGTTTGAGCTACTTTATGCGCAAAAGTGGAAAAAACGCTTAAAAACTCTTAAAATCGCAACTTAACACGTAATTTCTAGCATATGACTATGATTTTCAATTCTAACCACTTCAATACTATAAGATATAAAAGATAGTTTTGTGTGGCAAGTTTCGTGCAAAACAAACCAAGTTTGAATTACTTTATGCGCAAAAGTGGCAAAAACGCTTAGAAACCCTTAAAATCGCAACTTAACACGTAATTTCTAACATATGACAATGATTTTCAATTCTAACCACTTCAATATAATAATATATAAAAAATAGTGTTGTGTGACAAGTTTCGTGCAAAACAAACCAAGTTTGAGCTACTTTAAGCGCAAAAGTTGAAAAAACGCTTAAAAACCCTTATAATCGCAACTTAACACGTAATTTCTAGCATATGACTATGATTTTCAATTTTAACCACTTCAACGCAATAATATTTACCCAATAGTGTTGTGTGCAATGTTTCGTGCAAAACAAACCAAGTTTGAGCTACTTTATGCGTAAAAGTGGAAAAAACGCTTAAAAGAACCTTTAAACTCGCAACTTCACACATAATTTCTAGCATGACTATGCTTTTCAATTCTAACAACTTCAACACAATAATATTTACCAAATAGTGTTGTGTGCCAAGTTTCGTGCAAAACAAACCAAGTTTGAGCTACTTTATGCGCAAAAGTGGCAAAAACGCTTAAAAACTCTTAAAATCGCAACTTAACACGTAATTTCTAGCATATGACTATGATTTTCAATTCTAACCACTTCAATACAATAATATATAAAAAATAGTGTTTTGTGCCAAATTTCGTGCAAAACAAACCAAGTTTGAACTACTTTATGCGCAAAAGTGGCCAAAACGCTTAAAAACCCTTAAAATCGAAACTTAACACGTAATTCTTGCATATGACTATGAATTTCAAGTCTAATCCATTCAACACAATAATATATACCAAATAGTGTTGTGTGCCATGTTTCGTACAAAACAAACCAAGTTTGAGCTACTTTATGCGCAAAAGTGGCAAAAACGCTTAAAAACTCTTAAAATCGCAACTTAACACGTAATTTCTAGCATATGACTATGATTTTCAATTCTAACCACTTCAATACAATAATATATAAAAAATAGTTTTGTGTGGCAAGTTTCGTGCAAAACAAACCAAGTTTGAACTACTTTGTGCGCAAAAGTTGCCAAAACGCTTAAAAACCCTTAAAATCGCAACTTAACACGTAATTTCTAGCATCTGACTAATTTCAATTCTAACCCATTCAACACAATAATATATACCAAATAGTGTTGTGTGCCTAGTTTCGTGCAAAAAAAACCAAGTTTGAGTTAATTTAAGCGCAAAAGTTGAAAAAACGCTTAAAAACCCTTATAATCGCAACTTAACACGTAATTTCTAGCATATGAGTTTAATTTTCAATTCTAACCACTTCAACGCAATAATATTTACCAAATAGTGTTGTGTGCAATGTTTCGTGCAAAACAAACCAAGTTTTATGCGCAAAAGTGGAAAAAATGCTTAAAAAAACCTTTAAAATCGCAACTTCACACATAATTTCTAGCATATGACTATGCTTTTCAATTCTAACAACTTCAACACAATAATATATACCAAATAGTGTTGTGTGCCAAGTTTCGTGCAAAACTAACCAAGTTTGAACTACTTTATGCGCAAAAGCGGCAAAAACGCTTAAAAACTCTTAAAATTGCAACTTAACACGTAATTTCTAGCATATGACTATGATTTTCGTTTCTAACCACTTCAATACAATAATATATAAAAAATAGTGTTTTGTGCCAAATTTCGTGCAAAACAAACCGAGTTTGAACTACTTAATGCGCAAAAGCGGCCAAAATGCTTAAAAACCCTTAAAATCGCAACTTAACACGTAATTATTGCATATGACTATGAATTTCAAGTCTAACCCATTCAACACAATAATTTATACCAAATAGTGTTGTGTGCCAAGTTTCGTGCAAAACAAACCAAGTTTGAGCTACTTTATGCGCAAAAGTGGCAAAAACGCTTAAAAACTCTTAAAATCTCAACTTAACACGTAATTTCTAACATATGACTATGATTTTCAATTCTAACCACTTCAATACAATAATATATAAAAAATAGTGTTGTGTGACAAGTTTCATGAAAAACAAACCAAGTTTGAGCTACTTTAAGCGCAAAAGTTGAGAAAACGCTTAAAAACCCTTATAATCGCAACTTAACACGTAATTTCTAGTATATGACTATGATTTTCAATTTTAACCACTTCAACGCAATAATATTTACCCAATAGTGTTGTGTGCAATGTTTCGTGCAAACAAACCAAGTTTGAGCTACTTTATGCGTAAAAGTTGAAAAAACGCTTAAAAGAACCTTTAAAATCGCAACTTCACACATAATTTCTAGCATATGACTATGCTTTTCAATTCTAACAACTTCAACACAATAATATATACCAAATAGTGTTGTGTGCCAAGTTTCGTGCAAAACAAACCAAGTTTGAGCTACTTTATGCGCAAAAGTGGCAAAAATGCTTAAAAACCCTTTAAATCGCAACTTCACACGTAATTCTTGCATATGACTATGAATTTCAAGTCTAACCCATTTAACACAATAATATATACCAAATAGTGTTGTGTGCCATGTTTCGTGCAAAACAAACCAAGTTTAAGCTACTTTATGCGCAAAAGTGGCAAAAAACGCTTAAAAACCCTTAAAATCGCAACTTAACACGTAATTTCTAGCATATGACTATGATTTTCGATTCTAACCACTTAAATACAATAATATATAAAAAATACTGTTTTGTGCCAAATTTCGTGCAAAACAAACCAAGTTTGAACTACTTTATGCGCAAAAGTGGCAAAAACGCTTAAAAACCCTTAAAATTGCAATTTAACACGTAATTCTTGCATATGACTTGGAATTTCAAGTCTAACCCATTCAACACAATAATATATACCAAATAGTGTTGTGTGCCAAGTTTCGTGCAAAACAAACCAAGTTCAAGCTACTTTATGCGCAAAAGTGGCAAAAACGCTTAAAAACCCTTATAATTGGAACTTAACACGTAATTTCTAGCATATGACTATGATTTTCAATTCTAACCACTTCAACGCAATAATATATACAAAATAGTGTTGTGTGCAATGTTTCGTGCAAAACAAACCAAGTTTGAGCTACTTTATGCGCAAAAGTGGAAAAAACACTTAAAAAAACCTTTAAAATCGCAACTTCACACATAATTTCTAGCATATGACTATGTTTTTCAATTCTAACAACTTCAACGCAATAATATATACCAATAGTGTTGTGTGCCAAGTTTCGTGCAAAACAAACCAAGTTTGAACTACTTTATCCGCAAAAGCGGCAAAAAAAACGCTTAAAAACTCTTAAAATTGCAACTTAACACGTAATTTCTAGCATATGACTATGATTTTCGTTTCTAACCACTTCAATACAATAATATATAAAAAATAGTGTTTTGTGCCAAATTTCGTGCAAAACAAACCGAGTTTGAACTACTTAATGCGCAAAAGCGGCCAAAATGCTTAAAAACCCTTAAAATCGCAACTTAACACGTAATTATTGCATATGACTATGAATTTCAGTCTAACCCATTCAACACAATAATATATACCAAATAGTGTTGTGTGCCAAGTTTCGTGCAAAACAAACCAAGTTTAAGCTACTTTATGCGCAAAAGTAGCAAAAACGCTTAAAAACTCTTAAAATCGCAACTTAACACGTAATTTCGAGCATATGACTATGATTTTCAATTCTATCCAATTCAATACAATAATATATAAAAAATAGTGTTGTGTGACAAGTTTCGTGCAAAACAAACCAAGTTTGAATTACTTTATGCGCAAAAGTGGCAAAAACGCTTAAAAACCCATAAAATCGCAACTTAACACGTAATTTCTAGCATATGACTAATTTCAATTATAACTTATTCAACACAATAATATATACCAAATAGTGTTGTGTGCCAAATTTTGTGCAAAACAAACCAAGTTTGAGCTACTTTAAGCGCAAAAGTTGAAAAAACGCTTAAAAACCCTTATAATCGCAACTTAACACGTAATTTCTAGCATATGACTATGATTTTCAATTTTAACCACTTCAACGCAATAATATTTAGTAAATAGTATTGTGTGCAATGCTTCGTGCAAAACAAACCAAGTTTGAGCTACTTTATGCGTAAAAGTGGAAAAAACGCTTAAAAAACCTTTAAAATCGCAATGTCACACATAATTTCTAGCATATGACTATGCTTTTCAATTCTAACAACTTCAACACAATAATATATACCAAATAGTTTTGTGTGCCAAGTTTCGTGCAAAACAAACCACGTTTGAGCTACTTTATGCGCAAAAGTGGAAAAAACGCTTAAAAAACTCTTAAAATCGCAACTTAACACGTAATTTCTAGCATATGACTATGATTTTCAATTCTAACCACTTCAATACAATAAGATATAAAAGATAGTTTTGTGTGGCAAGTTTCGTGCAAAACAAACCAAGTTTGAACTACTTTGTGCGCAAAAGTGGCAAAAAACGCTTAAAAACCCTTAAAATCGCAACTTAACACGTAATTTCTAGCATATGACTAATTTCAATTCTAACCCATTCAACACAATAATATATAACAAATAGTGTTGTGTGCCAAGTTTCTTGCAAAACAAACAAAGTTTGAGCTACTTTAAGCACAAAAGTTGAAAAAACGCTTAAAAACCCTTATAATCGCAACTTAACACGTAATTTCTAGCATATGACTATAACTTTCAATTCTAACCACTTAAACGAAATAATATTTACCAAATAGTGTTGTGTGCAATGTTTCGTGCAAAACAAACAAAGTTTGAGCTACTTTATGCGCAAAAGTGGAAAAAACGCTTAAAAAAACCTTTAAAATCGCAACTTCACACATAATTTCTAGCATATGACTATGTTTTTCAATTCTAACAACTTCAACACAATAATATATACCAAATAGTGTTGTTTGCCAAGTTATCGTGCAAAACAAACCAAGTTTGAGCTACTTAATGCGCAAAAGTGGCAAAAACGCTTAAAAACTCTTAAAATCGCAACTTAACACGTAATTTCTAGCATATGACTATGATTTTCAATTCTAACCACTTCAATACAATAATATATAAAAAATAGAGTTTTGGGCCAAATTTCGTGCAAAACAAACCAAGTTTGAACTACTTTATGCGCAAAAGTGGCAAAAATGCTTAAAAACCCTTTAAATCGCAACTTAACACGTAATTCTTGCATATGACTATGAATTTCAAGTCTAACCCATTTAACACAATAATATATACCAAATAGTGTTGTGTGCCATGTTTCGTGCAAAACAAACCAAGTTTAAGCTACTTTTATGCGCAAAAGTGGCAAAAACGCTTAAAAACCCTTAAAATCGCAACTTAACACGTAATTTCTAGCATATGACTATGATTTTCAATTCTAACCAATTAAATACAATAATATATAAAAAAATACTGTTTTGTGCCAAATTTCGCGCAAAACAAACCAAGTTTGAACTACTTTATGCGCAAAAGTGGTAAAAACGCTTAAAAAAACCCTTAAAATTGCAATTTAACACGTAATTCTTGCATATGACTTGGAATTTCAAGTCTAACCCATTCAACACAATAATATATACCAAATAGTGTTGTGTGCCAAGTTTCGTGCAAAACAAACCAAGTTCAAGCTACTTTATGCGCAAAAGTGGCAAAAACGCTTAAGAACCCTTATAATTGGAACTTAATACGTAATTTCTAGCATATGACTATGATTTTCAATTCTAACCACTTCAACGCAATAATATATACAAAATAGTGTTGTGTGCCAGGTTTCGTGCAAAACAAACCTGGTTTGAGCTACTTTATGCGCAAAAGTGCAAAAAACAATTAAAAAAACCATTAAAATCGCAACTTAATACATAATTTCTACCATATGACTATGCTTTTCAATTCTAACAACTTCAACACAATAATATATACCAAATAGTGTTGTATGCCAAGTTTCGTGCAAAACAAACCAAGTTTGAGCTACTTTATGCGCAAAAGTGGCAAAAACGCTTAAAAACTCTTAAAATCGCAACTTAACACGTAATTCTTGCATATGACTATGAATTTCAAGTCTAACCCATTCAACACAATAATTTATACCAAATAGTGTTGTGTGCCAAGTTTCGTGCAAAACAAACCAAGTTTAAGCTATTTTATGCGCAAAAGTGGCAAAAACGCTTAAAAACCCTTAATATCGCAACTTAACACGTAATTTCTAGCATATGACTAATTTCAATTCTAACCCATTCAACACAATAATTTATACCAAATAGTGTTGTGTGCCAAGTTTCTTGCAAAACAAACCAAGTTTGAGCTACTTTAAGCACAAAAGTTGAAAAAACGCTTAAAAACCCTTAATATCGCAACTTAACACGTAATTTCTAGCATATGACTAATTTCAATTCTAACCCATTCAACACAATAATATATAACAAATAGTGTTGTGTGCAATGTTTCGTGCAAAACAAACCAAGTTTGAGCTACTTTATGCGCAAAAGTGGAAAAAACGCTTAAAAAAACCTTTAAAATCGCAACTTCACACATAATTTCTAGCATATGACTATGTTTTTCAATTCTAACAACTTCAACACAATAATATATACCAAATAGTGTTGTTTGCCAAGTTTCGTGCAAAACAAACCAAGTTTGAGCTACTTTATGCGCAAAAGTGGCAAAAATGCTTAAAAACTCTTAAAATCGCAACTTAACACGTAATTTCTAGCATATGACTATGATTTTCAATTCTAACCACTTTAATACAATAATATATAAAAAATAGAGTTTTGGGCCAAATTTCGTGCAAAACAAACCAAGTTTGAACTACTTTATGCGCAAAAGTGGCAAAATTGATTAAAAACCCTTAAAATCGCAACTTAACACGTAATTCTTGCATATGACTATGAATTTCAAGTCTAACCCATTTAACACAATAATATATACCAAATAGTGTTGTGTGCCATGTTTCGTGCAAAACAAACCAAGTTTAAGCTACTTTATGCGCAAAAGTGGCAAAAACGCTTAAAAACCCTTAAAATCGCAAACTTAACACGTAATTTCTAGCATATGACTATGATTTTCAATTCTAACCACTTAAATACAATACTATATAAAAATTACTGTTTTGTGCCAAATTTCGTGCAAAACAAACCAAGTTTGAACTACTTTATGCGCAAAAGTGGCAAAAACGCTTAAAAACCCTTAAAATTGCAATTTAACACGTAATTCTTGCATATGACTTGGAATTTCAAGTCTAACCCATTCAACACAATAATATATACCAAATAGTGTTGTGTGCCAAGTTTCGTGCAAAACAAACCAAGTTCAAGCTACTTTATGCGCAAAAGTGGCAAAAACGCTTAAGAACCCTTAGAATTGGAACTTAAGACATAATTTCTAGCATATGGACTATGATTTTCAAATCTAACCACTTCAACGCAATAATATATACAAAATAGTGTTGTGTGCCATGTTTCGTGCAAAACAAACCTGGTTTGAGCTACTTTATGCGCAAAAGTGCAAAAAACAATTAAAAAAACCATTAAAATCGCAACTTAACACATAATTTCTACCATATGACTATGCTTTTCAATTCTAACAACTTCAACACAATAATATATACCAAATAGTGTTGTATGCCAAGTTTCGTGCAAAACAAACCAAGTTTGAGCTACTTTATGCGCAAAAGTGGCAAAAACGCTTAAAAACTCTTAAAATCGCAACTTAACACGTAATTCTTGCATATGACTATGATTTTCAAGTCTAACCCATTCAACACAATAATTTATACCAAATAGTGTTGTGTGCCAAGTTTCGTGCAAAACAACCAAGTTTGAGCTACTTTATGCGCAAAAGTGGCAAAAAACGCTTAAAAACTCTTAAAATCGCAACTTAACACGTAATTCTTGCATATGACTATGAATTTCAAGTCTAACCCATTCAACACAATAATTTATACCAAATAGTGTTGTGTGCCAAGTTTCGTGCAAAACAAACCAAGTTTAAGCTATTTTATGCGCAAAAGTGGCAAAAACGCTTAAAAACCCTTAATATCGCAACTTAACACGTAATTTCTAGCATATGACTAATTTCAATTCTAACCCATTCAACACAATAATTTATACCAAATAGTGTTGTGTGCCAAGTTTCTTGCAAAACAAACCAAGTTTGAGCTACTTTAAGCACAAAAGTTGAAAAAACGCTTAAAAACCCCTTAATATCGCAACTTAACACGTAATTTCTAGCATATGACTAATTTCAATTCTAACCCATTCAACACAATAATATATAACAAATAGTGTTGTGTGCAATGTTTCGTGCAAAACAAACCAAGTTTGAGCTACTTTATGCGCAAAAGTGGAAAAAAACGCTTAAAAAAAACCTTTAAAATCGCAACTTCACACATAATTTCTAGCATATGACTATGTTTTTCAATTCTAACAACTTCAACACAATAATATATACCAAATAGTGTTGTTTGCCAAGTTTCGTGCAAAACAAACCAAGTTTGAGCTACTTTATGCGCAAAAGTGGCAAAAATGCTTAAAAACTCTTAAAATCGCAACTTAACACGTAATTTCTAGCATATGACTATGATTTTCAATTCTAACCACTTTAATACAATAATATATAAAAAATAGAGTTTTGGGCCAAATTTCGTGCAAAACAAACCAAGTTTGAACTACTTTATGCGCAAAAGTGGCAAAAATGATTAAAAAACCCTTAAAATCGCAACTTAACACGTAATTCTTGCATATGACTATGAATTTCAAGTCTAACCCATTTAACACAATAATATATACCAAATAGTGTTGTGTGCCATGTTTCGTGCAAAACAAACCAAGTTTAAGCTACTTTATGCGCAAAAGTGGCAAAAACGCTTAAAAACCCTTAAAATCGCAACTTAACACGTAATTTCTAGCATATGACTATGATTTTCAATTCTAACCACTTAAATACAATACTATATAAAAATTACTGTTTTGTGCCAAATTCGTGCAAAACAAACCAAGTTTGAACTACTTTATGCGCAAAAGTGGCAAAAACGCTTAAAAACCCTTAAAATTGCAATTTAACACGTAATTCTTGCATATGACTTGGAATTTCAAGTCTAACCCATTCAACACAATAATATATACCAAATAGTGTTGTGTGCCAAGTTTCGTGCAAAACAAACCAAGTTCAAGCTACTTTATGCGCAAAAGTGGCAAAAACGCTTAAGAACCCTTAGAATTGGAACTTAACACATAATTTCTGGCATATGACTATGATTTTCAAATCTAACCACTTCAACGCAATAATATATACAAAATAGTGTTGTGTGCCATGTTTCGTGCAAAACAAACCTGGTTTGAGCTACTTTATGCGCAAAAGTGCAAAAAACAATTAAAAAAACCATTAAAATCGCAACTTAACACATAATTTCTACCATATGACTATGCTTTTCAATTCTAACAACTTCAACACAATAATATATACCAAATAGTGTTGTATGCCAAGTTTCGTGCAAAACAAACCAAGTTTGAGCTACTTTATGCGCAAAAGTGGCAAAAACGCTTAAAAACTCTTAAAATCGCAACTTAACACGTAATTCTTGCATATGACTATGATTTTCAAGTCTAACCCATTCAACACAATAATTTATACCAAATAGTGTTGTGTGCCAAGTTTCGTGCAAAACAAACCAAGTTTGAGCTACTTTATGCGCAAAAGTGGCAAAAAACGCTTAAAAACTCTTAAAATCGCAACTTAACACGTAATTCTTGCATATGACCTATGAATTTCAAGTCTAACCCATTCAACACAATAATTTATACCAAATAGTGTTGTGTGCCAAGTTTCGTGCAAAACAACCAAGTTTAAGCTATTTTATGCGCAAAAGTGGCAAAAACGCTTAAAAACCCTTAATATCGCAACTTAACACGTAATTTCTAGCATATGACTAATTTCAATTCTAACCCATTCAACACAATAATTTATACCAAATAGTGTTGTGTGCCAAGTTTCTTGCAAAACAAACCAAGTTTGAGCTACTTTAAGCACAAAAGTTGAAAAAAACGCTTAAAAACCCTTAATATCGCAACTTAACACGTAATTTCTAGCATATGACTAATTTCAATTCTAACCCATTCAACACAATAATATATAACAAATAGTGTTGTGTGCAATGTTTCGTGCAAAACAAACCAAGTTTGAGCTACTTTATGCGCAAAAGTGGAAAAAAACGCTTAAAAAAACCTTTAAAATCGCAACTTCACACATAATTTCTAGCATATGACTATGTTTTTCAATTCTAACAACTTCAACACAATAATATATACCAAATAGTGTTGTTTGCCAAGTTTCGTGCAAAACAAACCAAGTTTGAGCTACTTTATGCGCAAAAGTGGCAAAAATGCTTAAAAACTCTTAAAATCGCAACTTAACACGTAATTTCTAGCATATGACTATGATTTTCAATTCTAACCACTTTAATACAATAATATATAAAAAATAGAGTTTTGGGCCAAATTTCGTGCAAAACAAACCAAGTTTGAACTACTTTATGCGCAAAAGTGGCAAAAATGATTAAAAACCCTTAAAATCGCAACTTAACACGTAATTCTTGCATATGACTATGAATTTCAAGTCTAACCCATTTAACACAATAATATATACCAAATAGTGTTGTGTGCCATGTTTCGTGCAAAACAAACCAAGTTTAAGCTACTTTATGCGCAAAAGTGGCAAAAACGCTTAAAAACCCTTAAAATCGCAACTTAACACGTAATTTCTAGCATATGACTATGATTTTCAATTCTAACCACTTAAATACAATACTATATAAAAATTACTGTTTTGTGCCAAATTTCGTGCAAAACAAACCAAGTTTGAACTACTTTATGCGCAAAAGTGGCAAAAACGCTTAAAAACCCTTAAAATTGCAATTTAACACGTAATTCTTGCATATGACTTGGAATTTCAAGTCTAACCCATTCAACACAATAATATATACCAAATAGTGTTGTGTGCCAAGTTTCGTGCAAAACAAACCAAGTTCAAGCTACTTTATGCGCAAAAGTGGCAAAAACGCTTAAGAACCCTTAGAATTGGAACTTAACACATAATTTCTAGCATATGACTATGATTTTCAAATCTAACCACTTCAACGCAATAATATATACAAAATAGTGTTGTGTGCCATGTTTCGTGCAAAACAAACCTGGTTTGAGCTACTTTATGCGCAAAAGTGCAAAAAACAATTAAAAAAACCATTAAAATCGCAACTTAACACATAATTTCTACCATATGACTATGCTTTTCAATTCTAACAACTTCAACACAATAATATATACCAAATAGTGTTGTATGCCAAGTTTCGTGCAAAACAAACCAAGTTTGAGCTACTTTATGCGCAAAAGTGGCAAAAACGCTTAAAAACTCTTAAAATCGCAACTTAACACGTAATTCTTGCATATGACTATGATTTTCAAGTCTAACCCATTCAACACAATAATTTATACCAAATAGTGTTGTGTGCCAAGTTTCGTGCAAAACAAACCAAGTTTGAGCTACTTTATGCGCAAAAGTGGCAAAAACGCTTAAAAACTCTTAAAATCGCAACTTAACACGTAATTCTTGCATATGACTATGAATTTCAAGTCTAACCCATTCAACACAATAATTTATACCAAATAGTGTTGTGTGCCAAGTTTCGTGCAAAACAAACCAAGTTTAAGCTATTTTATGCGCAAAAGTGGCAAAAACGCTTAAAAACCCTTAATATCGCAACTTAACACGTAATTTCTAGCATATGACTAATTTCAATTCTAACCCATTCAACACAATAATTTATACCAAATAGTGTTGTGTGCCAAGTTTCTTGCAAAACAAACCAAGTTTGAGCTACTTTAAGCACAAAAGTTGAAAAAAAACGCTTAAAAACCCTTAATATCGCAACTTAACACGTAATTTCTAGCATATGACTAATTTCAATTCTAACCCATTCAACACAATAATATATAACAAATAGTGTTGTGTGCAATGTTTCGTGCAAAACAAACCAAGTTTGAGCTACTTTATGCGCAAAAGTGGAAAAAACGCTTAAAAAAAAACCTTTAAAATCGCAACTTCACACATAATTTCTAGCATATGACTATGTTTTTCAATTCTAACAACTTCAACACAATAATATATACCAAATAGTGTTGTTTGCCAAGTTTCGTGCAAAACAAACCAAGTTTGAGCTACTTTATGCGCAAAAGTGGCAAAAATGCTTAAAAACTCTTAAAATCGCAACTTAACACGTAATTTCTAGCATATGACTATGATTTTCAATTCTAACCACTTTAATACAATAATATATAAAAAATAGAGTTTTGGGCCAAATTTCGTGCAAAACAAACCAAGTTTGAACTACTTTATGCGCAAAAGTGGCAAAAATGATTAAAAACCCTTAAAATCGCAACTTAACACGTAATTCTTGCATATGACTATGAATTTCAAGTCTAACCCATTTAACACAATAATATATACCAAATAGTGTTGTGTGCCATGTTTCGTGCAAAACAAACCAAGTTTAAGCTACTTTATGCGCAAAAGTGGCAAAAACGCTTAAAAACCCTTAAAATCGCAACTTAACACGTAATTTCTAGCATATGACTATGATTTTCAATTCTAACCACTTAAATACAATACTATATAAAAATTACTGTTTTGTGCCAAATTTCGTGCAAAACAAACCAAGTTTGAACTACTTTATGCGCAAAAGTGGCAAAAACGCTTAAAAACCCTTAAAATTGCAATTTAACACGTAATTCTTGCATATGACTTGGAATGTCAAGTCTAACCCATTCAACACAATAATATATACCAAATAGTGTTGTGTGCCAAGTTTCGTGCAAAACAAACCAAGTTCAAGCTACTTTATGCGCAAAAGTGGCAAAAACGCTTAAGAACCCTTAGAATTGGAACTTAACACATAATTTCTAGCATATGACTATGATTTTCAAATCTAACCACTTCAACGCAATAATATATACAAAATAGTGTTGTGTGCCATGTTTCGTGCAAAACAAACCTGGTTTGAGCTACTTTATGCGCAAAAGTGCAAAAAACAATTAAAAAAACCATTAAAATCGCAACTTAACACATAATTTCTACCATATGACTATGCTTTTCAATTCTAACAACTTCAACACAATAATATATACCAAATAGTGTTGTATGCCAAGTTTCGTGCAAAACAAACCAAGTTTGAGCTACTTTATGCGCAAAAGTGGCAAAAACGCTTAAAAACTCTTAAAATCGCAACTTAACACGTAATTCTTGCATATGACTATGATTTTCAAGTCTAACCCATTCAACACAATAATTTATACCAAATAGTGTTGTGTGCCAAGTTTCGTGCAAAACAAACCAAGTTTGAGCTACTTTATGCGCAAAAGTGGCAAAAACGCTTAAAAACTCTTAAAATCGCAACTTAACACGTAATTCTTGCATATGA
>NC_080050.1:5044484-5096756 GCF_026212465.1 Amaranthus tricolor | reverse complement strand
TGCACGAAACTTGTCACACAACACTATTTTTTATATATTATTGTATTGAAGTGGTTAGAATTGAAAATCATAGTCACATGCTAGAAATTACGTGTTAAGTTGCGCTTTTAAGAGTTTTTAAGCGTTTTCGCCACTTTTGCGCATAAAGTAACTCAAACTTGGTTTGTTTTGCACCAAACTTAGCATACAAACTATTTAGTATATATTATTGTGTTGAATCGGTTAGAATTGAAAATCATAGTCATGCTAGAAATTACGTGTTTGGTTGCGATTCTAAGGGTTTTTAAGCGTTTTTTCCACTTTTGCGCATAAAGCTGCTCAAACTTGGTTTGTTTTGCACGAAACTTGGAACACAACACTCTATTTGGTATGTATTATTGTGTTGAAGTTGTTAGAATTGAAAAGCATAGTCATATGCTAGAAATTATGTGTTAAGTTGCGATTTTAAAGGTTTTTTTAAGCGTTTTTTCCACTTTTGCGCATAAAGTAGCTCAAACTTGGTTTGTTTTGCACGAAACACGACACACAACACTATTTTGTATATATTATTGCGTTGAAGTGGTTAGAATTGAAAATAATAGTCATATGCTAGAAATTACTTATTAAGTTGCGATTTTAAGAGTTTTTAAGCGTTTTTTGCCGCTTTTGCGCATAAAGTAGCTCAAACTTGGTTTGTTTTGCACGAAACATGGAACACAACACTATTTGGTATATATTATTGTGTTGAAGTTGTTAGAATTGAAATTAGTCATATGCTAGAAATTACGTGTTAAGTTGCGATTTTAAGGGTTTTTAAGCGTTTTTGCCACTTTTGCGCATAAAGTAGTTCAAACTTGGTTTGTTTTGCACGAAACTTGTCACACAACACTATTTTTTTATATATTATTGTATTGAAGTGGTTAGAATTGAAAATCATAGTCACATGCTAGAAATTACGTGTTAAGTTGCGCTTTTAAGAGTTTTTAAGCGTTTTCGCCACTTTTGCGCATAAAGTAACTCAAACTTGTTTTGTTTTGCACCAAACTTAGCATACCAACTATTTAGTATATATTATTGTGTTGAATCGGTTAGAATTGAAAATCATAGTCATGCTAGAAATTACGTGTTTGGTTGCGATTCTAAGGGTTTTTAAGCGTTTTTTTCCACTTTTGCGCATAAAGCTGCTCAAACTTGGTTTGTTTTGCACGAAACTTGGAACACAACACTATTTGGTATGTATTATTGTGTTGAAGTTGTTAGAATTGAAAAGCATAGTCATATGCTAGAAATTATGTGTTAAGTTGCGATTTTAAAGGTTTTTTTAAGCGTTTTTTCCACTTTTGCGCATAAAGTAGCTCAAACTTGGTTTGTTTTGCACGAAACACGACACACAACACTATTTTGTATATATTATTGCGTTGAAGTGGTTAGAATTGAAAATAATAGTCATATGCTAGAAATTACTTGTTAAGTTGCGATTTTAAGAGTTTTTAAGCGTTTTTGCCGCTTTTGCGCATAAAGTAGCTCAAACTTGGTTTGTTTTGCACGAAACATGGAACACAACACTATTTGGTATATATTATTGTGTTGAAGTTGTTAGAATTGAAATTAGTCATATGCTAGAAATTACGTGTTAAGTTGCGATTTTAAGGGTTTTTAAGCGTTTTTGCCACTTTTGCGCATAAAGTAGTTCAAACTTGGTTTGTTTTGCACGAAACTTGTCACACAACACTATTTTTTATATATTATTGTATTGAAGTGGTTAGAATTGAAAATCATAGTCACATGCTAGAAATTACGTGTTAAGTTGCGCTTTTAAGAGTTTTTAAGCGTTTTCGCCACTTTTGCGCTTAAAGTAACTCAAACTTGGTTTGTTTTGCACCAAACTTAGCATACAAACTATTTAGTATATATTATTGTGTTGAATCGGTTAGAATTGAAAATCAATAGTCATGCTAGAAATTACGTGTTTGGTTGCGATTCTAAGGGTTTTTAAGCGTTTTTTTCCACTATTGCGCATAAAGCTGCTCAAACTTGGTTTGTTTTGCACGAAACTTGGCACACAACACTATTTGGTATGTATTATTGTGTTGAAGTTGTTAGAATTGAAAAGCATAGTCATATGCTAGAAATTATGTGTTAAGTTGCGATTTTAAAGGTTTTTTTAAGCGTTTTTTCCACTTTTGCGCATAAAGTAGCTCAAACTTGGTTTGTTTTGCACGAAACACGACACACAACACTATTTTGTATATATTATTGCGTTGAAGTGGTTAGAATTGAAAATCATAGTCATATGCTAGAAATTACTTGTTAAGTTGCGATTTTAAGAGTTTTTAAGCGTTTTTGCCGCTTTTGCGCATAAAGTAGCTCAAACTTGGTTTGTTTTGCACGAAACATGGAACACCACACTATTTGGTATATATTATTGTGTTGAAGTTGTTAGAATTGAAATTAGTCATATGCTAGAAAGTACGTGTTAAGTTGCGATTTTAAGGGTTTTTAAGCGTTTTTTGCCACTTTTGCGCATAAAGTAGTTCAAACTTGGTTTGTTTTGCACGAAACTTGTCACACAACACTATTTTTTATATATTATTGTATTGAAGTGGTTAGAATTGAAAATCATAGTCACATGCTAGAAATTACGTGTTAAGTTGCGCTTTTAAGAGTTTTTAAGCGTTTTCGCCACTTTTGCGCATAAAGTAGCTCAAACTTGGTTTGTTTTGCACCAAACTTAGCATACAAACTATTTAGTATATATTATTTGTGTTGAATCGGTTAGAATTGAAAATCATAGTCATGCTAGAAATTACGTGTTTGGTTGCGATTCTAAGGGTTTTTAAGCGTTTTTTCCACTTTTGCGCATAAAGCTGCTCAAACCTTGGTTTGTTTTGCACGAAACTTGGCACACAACACTATTTGGTATGTATTATTGTGTTGAAGTTGTTAGAATTGAAAAGCATAGTCATATGCTAGAAATTATGTGTTAAGTTGCGATTTTAAAGGTTTTTTTAAGCGTTTTTTCCACTTTTGCGCATAAAGTAGCTCAAACTTGGTTTGTTTTGCACGAAACACGACACACAACACTATTTTGTATATATTATTGCGTTGAAGTGGTTAGAATTGAAAATCATAGTCATATGCTAGAAATTACTTGTTAAGTTGCGATTTTAAGAGTTGTTAAGCGTTTTTGCCGCTTTTGCGCATAAAGTAGCTCAAACTTGGTTTGTTTTGCACGAAACATGGAACACCACACTATTTGGTATATATTATTGTGTTGAAGTTGTTAGAATTGAAATTAGTCATATGCTAGAAATTACGTGTTAAGTTGCGATTTTAAGGGTTTTTAAGCGTTTTTGCCACTTTTGCGCATAAAGTAGTTCAAAACTTGGTTTGTTTTGCACGAAACTTGTCACACAACACTATTTTTTATATATTATTGTATTGAAGTGGTTAGAATTGAAAATCATAGTCACATGCTAGAAATTACGTGTTAAGTTGCGCTTTTAAGAGTTTTTAAGCGTTTTCGCCACTTTTGCGCATAAAGTAACTCAAACTTGGTTTGTTTTGCACCAAACTTAGCATACCAACTATTTAGTATATATTATTGTGTTGAATCGGTTAGAATTGAAAATCATAGTCATGCTAGAAATTACGTGTTTGGTTGCGATTCTAAGGGTTTTTAAGCGTTTTTTTCCACTTTTGCGCATAAAGCTGCTCAAACTTGGTTTGTTTTGCACGAAACTTGGCACACAACACTATTTGGTATGTATTATTGTGTTGAAGTTGTTAGAATTGAAAAAGCATAGTCATATGCTAGAAATTATGTGTTAAGTTGCGATTTTAAAGGTTTTTTTAAGCGTTTTTTCCACTTTTGCGCATAAAGTAGCTCAAACTTGGTTTGTTTTGCACGAAACATGACACACAACACTATTTTGTATATATTATTGCGTTGAAGTGGTTAGAATTGAAAATCATAGTCATATGCTAGAAATTACGTGTTAAGTTGCGATTTAAAGAGTTTTTAAGCGTTCTTGCCACTTTTGCGCATAAAGTAGCTCAAACTTGGTTTGTTTTGCACGAAACTTGGCACACAACACTATTTGGTATATATTATTGTGTTGAAGTTGTTAGAATTGAAAAGCATAGTCATATGCTAGAAATTATGTGTGAAGTTGTGATTTTAAAGGTTTTTTTAAGCATTTTTTCCACTTTTACGCATAAAGTAGCTCAAACTTGGTTTGTTTTGCACGAAACATTGCACACAACACTATTTGGTAAATAGTATTGCGTTGAAGTGGTTAGAATTGAAAATCATAGTCATATGCTAAAAATTACGTGTTAAGTGGCGATTATATGGGTTTTTAAGCGTTTTTTCAACTTTTGCGCTTAAAGTAGCTCAAACTTGGTTTGTTTTGCACGAAACATGGCACACAACACTATTTGGTATATATTATTATTTTGAATGGGTTAGACTTGAAATTCATAGTCATATGCAAGAATTACGTGTTAAGTTGCGATTTTAAGGGTATTTAAGCGTTTTTGCCACTTTTGCGCATAAAGTAGTTCAAACTTGGTTTGTTTTGCACGAAATTTGGCACAAAACACTATTTTTTTATATATTATTGTATTGAAGTGGTTAGAATTAAAAAACATAGTCATATGCTAGAAATTACTTGTTAAGTTGCGATTTTAAGAGTTTTTAAGCGTTTTTGCCGCTTTTGCGCATAAAGTAGCTCAAACTTGGTTTGTTTTGCACGAAACATGGAACACAACACTATTTGGTATATATTATTGTGTTGAAGTTTTGAGAATTGAAATTAGTCATATGCTAGAAATTACGTGTTAAGTTGCGATTTTAAGGGGTTTTAAGCGTTTTTGCCACTTTTGCGCATAAAGTAGTTCAAACTTGGTTTGTTTTGCACGAAACTTGTCACACAACACAATTTTTTATATATTATTGTATTGAAGTGGTTAGAATTGAAAATCATAGTCACATGCTAGAAATTACGTGTTAAGTTGCGATTTTAAGAGTTTTTAAGCGTTTTCGCCAGTTTTGCGCATAAAGTAACTCAAACTTGGTTTGTTTTGCACCAAACTTAGCATACAAACTATTTAGTATATATTATTGTGTTGAATCGGTTAGAATTGAAAATCATAGTCATGCTAGAAATTACGTGTTTGGTTGCGATTCTAAGGGTTTTTAAGCGTTTTTTCCACTTTTGCGCATAAAGCTGCTCAAACTTGGTTTGTTTTGCACGAAACTTGGCACACAACACTATTTGGTATGTATTATTGTGTTGAAGTTGTTAGAATTGAAAAGCATAGTCATATGCTAGAAATTATGTGTTAAGTTGCGATTTTAAAGGTTTTTTTAAGCGTTTTTTCCACTTTTGCGCATAAAGTAGCTCAAACTTGGTTTGTTTTGCACGAAACACGACACACCAACACTATTTTGTATATATTATTGCGTTGAAGTGGTTAGAATTGAAAATCATAGTCATATGCTAGAAATTACTTGTTAAGTTGCGATTTTAAGAGTTTTTAAGCGTTTTTGCCGCTTTTGCGCATAAAGTAGCTCAAACTTGGTTTGTTTTGCACGAAACATGGAACACAACACTATTTGGTATATATTATTGTGTTGAAGTTGTTAGAATTGAAATTAGTCATATGCTAGAAATTACGTGTTAAGTTGCGATTTTAAGGGTTTTTAAGCGTTTTTGCCACTTTTGCGCTATAAAGTAGTTCAAACTTGGTTTGTTTTGCACGAAACTTGTCACACAACACTATTTTTTATATATTATTGTATTGAAGTGGTTAGAATTGAAAATCATAGTCACATGCTAGAAATTACGTGTTAAGTTGCGCTTTTAAGAGTTTTTAAGCGTTTTCGCCACTTTTGCGCATAAAGTAACTCAAACTTGGTTTGTTTTGCACCAAACTTAGCATACCAACTATTTAGTATATATTATTGTGTTGAATCGGTTAGAATTGAAAATCATAGTCATGCTAGAAATTACGTGTTTGGTTGCGATTCTAAGGGTTTTTAAGCGTTTTTTCCACTTTTGCGCATAAAGCTGCTCAAACTTGGTTTGTTTTGCACGAAACTTGGCACACAACACTATTTGGTATGTATTATTGTGTTGAAGTTGTTAGAATCGAAAAGCATAGTCATATGCTAGAAATTATGTGTTAAGTTGCGATTTTAAGGTTTTTTTAAGCGTTTTTTCCACTTTTGCGCATAAAGTAGCTCAAACTTGGTTTGTTTTGCACGAAACACGACACACAACACTATTTTGTATATATTATTGCGTTGAAGTGGTTAGAATTGAAAATCATAGTCATATGCTAGAAATTACTTGTTAAGTTGCGATTTTAAGAGTTTTTAAGCGTTTTTGCCGCTTTTGCGCATAAAGTAGCTCAAACTTGGTTTGTTTTGCACGAAACATGGAACACCACACTATTTGGTATATATTATTGTGTTGAAGTTGTTAGAATTGAAATTAGTCATATTTTGCTTAGAAAATTACGTGTTAAGTTGCGATTTTAAGGGTTTTTAAGCGTTTTTGCCACTTTTGCGCATAAAGTAGTTGAAACTTGGTTTGTTTTGCACGAAACTTGTCACACAACACTATTTTTTATATATTATTGTATTGAAGTGGTTAGAATTGAAAATCATAGTCACATGCTAGAAATTACGTGTTAAGTTGCGCTTTTAAGAGTTTTTAAGCGTTTTCGCCACTTTTGTGCATAAAGTAACTCAAACTTGGTTTGTTTTGCACCAAACTTAGCATACCAACTATTTAGTATATATTATTGTGTTGAATCGGTTAGAATTGAAAATCATAGTCATGCTAGAAATTACGTGTTTGGTTGCGATTCTAAGGGTTTTTAAGCGTTTTTTCCACTTTTGCGCATAAAGCTGCTCAAACTTGGTTTGTTTTGCACGAAACTTGGCACACAACACTATTTGGTATGTATTATTGTGTTGAAGTTGTTAGAATTGAAAAGCATAGTCATATGCTAGAAATTATGTGTTAAGTTGCGATTTTAAAGGTTTTTTTTAAGCGTTTTTTCCACTTTTGCGCATAAAGTAGCTCAAACTTGGTTTGTTTTGCACGAAACACGACACACAACACTATTTTGTATATATTATTGCGTTGAAGTGGTTAGAATTGAAAATCATAGTCATATGCTAGAAATTACTTGTTAAGTTGCGATTTTAAGAGTTTTTAAGCGTTTTTTGCCGCTTTTGCGCATAAAGTAGCTCAAACTTGGTTTGTTTTGCACGAAACATGGAACACAACACTATTTGGTATATATTATTGTGTTGAAGTTGTTAGAATTGAAATTAGTCATATGCTAGAAATTACGTGTTAAGTTGCGATTTTAAGCGTTTTTGCCACTTTTGCGCATAAAGTAGTTCAAACTTGGTTTGTTTTGCACGAAACTTGTCACACAACACAATTTTTTATATATTATTGTATTGAAGTGGTTAGAATTGAAAATCATAGTCACATGCTAGAAATTACGTGTTAAGTTGCGATTTTAAGAGTTTTTAAGCGTTTTCGCCAGTTTTGCGCATAAAGTAACTCAAACTTGGTTTGTTTTGCACCAAACTTAGCATACAAACTATTTAGTATATATATATTGTGTTGAATCGGTTAGAATTGAAAATCATAGTCATGCTAGAAATTACGTGTTTGGTTGCGATTCAAAAGGTTTTTAAGCGTTTTTTCCACTTTTGCGCATAAAGCTGCTCAAACTTGGTTTGTTTTGCACGAAACTTGGCACACAACACTATTTGGTATGTATTATTGTGTTGAAGTTGTTAGAATTGAAAAGCATAGTCATATGCTAGAAATTATGTGTTAAGTTGCGATTTTAAAGGTTTTTTTAAGCGTTTTTTTTCCACTTTTTGCGCATAAAGTAGCTCAAACTTGGTTTGTTTTCACGAAACACGACACACAACACTATTTTGTATATATTATTGCGTTGAAGTGGTTAGAATTGAAAATCATAGTCATATGCTAGAAATTACTTGTTAAGTTGCGATTTTAAGAGTTTTTAAGCGTTTTTGCCGCTTTTGCGCATAAAGTAGCTCAAACTTGGTTTGTTTTGCACGAAACATGGAACACAACACTATTTGGTATATATTATTGTGTTGAAGTTGTTAGAATTGAAATTAGTCATATGCTAGAAATTACGTGTTAAGTTGCGATTTTAAGCGTTTTTGCCACTTTTGCGCATAAAGTAGTTCAAACTTGGTTTGTTTTGCACGAAACTTGTCACACAACACTATTTTTTATATATTATTGTATTGAAGTGGTTAGAATATAAAATCATAGTCACATGCTAGAAATTACGTGTTAAGTTGCGATTTTAAGAGTTTTTAAGCGTTTTCGCTACTTTTGCGCATAAAGTAACTCAAACTTGGTTCGTTTTGCACCAAACTTAGCATACCAACTATTTAGTATATATTATTGTGTTGAATCGGTTAGAATTGAAAATCATAGTCATGCTAGAAATTACGTGTTTGGTTGCGATTCTAAGGGTTTTTAAGCGTTTTTTCCACTTTTGCGATAAAGCTGCTCAAACTTGGTTTGTTTTGCACGAAACTTGGCACACAACACTATTTGGTATGTATTATTGTGTTGAAGTTGTTTGAATTGAAAAGCATAGTCATATGCTAGAAATTATGTGTTAAGTTGCGATTTTAAAGGTTTTTTTAAGCGTTTTTTCCACTTTTGCGCATAAAGTAGCTCAAACTTGGTTTGTTTTGCACGAAACACGACACACAACACTATTTTGTATATATTATTGCGTTGAAGTGGTTAGAATTGAAAATCATAGTCATATGCTAGAAATTACTTGTTAAGTTGCGATTTTAAGAGTTTTTAAGCGTTTTTGCCGCTTTTGCGCATAAAGTAGCTCAAACTTGGTTTGTTTTGCACGAAACATGGAACACAACACTATTTGGTATATATTATTGTGTTGAAGTTGTTAGAATTGAAATTAGTCATATGCTAGAAATTACGTGTTAAGTTGCGATTTTAAGCGTTTTTGCCACTTTTGCGCATAAAGTAGTTCAAACTTGGTTTGTTTTGCACGAAACTTGTCACACAACACAATTTTTTATATATTATTGTATTGAAGTGGTTAGAATTGAAAATCATAGTCACATGCTAGAAATTACGTGTTAAGTTGCGATTTTAAGAGTTTTTAAGCGTTTTCGCCAGTTTTGCGCATAAAGTAACTCAAACTTGGTTTGTTTTGCACCAAACTTAGCATACAAACTATTTAGTATATATTATTGTGTTGAATCGGTTAGAATTGAAAATCATAGTCATGCTAGAAATTACGTGTTTGGTTGCGATTCAAAGGGTTTTTAAGCGTTTTTTCCACTTTTGCGCATAAAGCTGCTCAAACTTGGTTTGTTTTGCACGAAACTTGGCACACAACACTATTTGGTATGTATTATTGTGTTGAAGTTGTTAGAATTGAAAAGCATAGTCATATGCTAGAAATTATGTGTTAAGTTGCGATTTTAAAGGTTTTTTTTAAGCGTTTTTTTCCACTTTTGCGCATAAAGTAGCTCAAACTTGGTTTGTTTTGCACGAAACACGACACACAACACTATTTTGTATATATTATTGCGTTGAAGTGGTTAGAATTGAAAATCATAGTCATATGCTAGAAATTACTTGTTAAGTTGCGATTTTAAAAGTTTTTAAGCGTTTTTGCCGCTTTTGCGCATAAAGTAGCTCAAACTTGGTTTGTTTTGCACGAAACATGGAACACAACACTATTTGGTATATATTATTGTGTTGAAGTTGTTAGAATTGAAATTAGTCATATGCTAGAAATTACGTGTTAAGTTGCGATTTTAAGGGTTTTTAAGCGTTTTTGCCACTTTTGCGCATAAAGTAGTTCAAACTTGGTTTGTTTTGCACGAAACTTGTCACACAACACTATTTTTTATATATTATTGTATTGAAGTGGTTAGAATTGAAAATCATAGTCACATGCTAGAAATTACGTGTTAAGTTGCGATTTTAAGAGTTTTTAAGCGTTTTCGCCACTTTTGCGCATAAAGTAACTCAAACTTGGTTCGTTTTGCACCAAACTTAGCATACCAACTATTTAGTATATATTATTGTGTTGAATCGGTTAGAATTGAAAATCATAGTCATGCTAGAAATTACGTGTTTGGTTGCGATTCTAAGGGTTTTTAAGCGTTTTTTCCACTTTTGCGCATAAAGCTGCTCAAACTTGGTTTGTTTTGCACGAAACTTGGCACACAACACTATTTGGTATGTATTATTGTGTTGAAGTTGTTAGAATTGAAAAGCATAGTCATATGCTAGAAATTATGTGTTAAGTTGCGATTTTAAAGGTTTTTTTTAAGCGTTTTTTCCACTTTTGCGCATAAAGTAGCTCAAACTTGGTTTGTTTTGCACGAAACACGACACACAACACTATTTTGTATATATTATTGCGTTGAAGTGGTTAGAATTGAAAATCATAGTCATATGCTAGAAATTACTTGTTAAGTTGCGATTTTAAGAGTTTTTAAGCGTTTTTGCCGCTTTTGCGCATAAAGTAGCTCAAACTTGGTTTGTTTTGCACGAAACATGGAACACAACACTATTTGGTATATATTATTGTGTTGAAGTTGTTAGAATTGAAATTAGTCATATGCTAGAAATTACGTGTTAAGTTGCGATTTTAAGGGTTTTTTAAGCGTTTTTGCCACTTTTGCGCATAAAGTAGTTCAAACTTGGTTTGTTTTGCACGAAACTTGTCACACAACACTATTTTTTATATATTATTGTATTGAAGTGGTTAGAATTGAAAATCATAGTCACATGCTAGAAATTACGTGTTAAGTTGCGCTTTTAAGAGTTTTTAAGCGTTTTCGCCACTTTTGCGCATAAAGTAACTCAAACTTGTTTTTGTTTTGCACCAAACTTAGCATACCAACTATTTAGTATATATTATTGTGTTGAATCGGTTAGAATTGAAAATCATAGTCATGCTAGAAATTACGTGTTTGGTTGCGATTCTAAGGGTTTTTAAGCGTTTTTTCCACTTTTGCGCATAAAGCTGCTCAAACTTGGTTTGTTTTGCACGAAACTTGGAACACAACACTATTTGGTATGTATTATTGTGTTGAAGTTGTTAGAATTGAAAAGCATAGTCATATGCTAGAAATTATGTGTTAAGTTGCGATTTTAAAGGTTTTTTTAAGCGTTTTTTCCACTTTTTGCGCATAAAGTAGCTCAAACTTGGTTTGTTTTGCACGAAACACGACACACAACACTATTTTGTATATATTATTGCGTTGAAGTGGTTAGAATTGAAAATCATAGTCATATGCTAGAAATTACTTGTTAAGTTGCGATTTTAAGAGTTTTTAAGCGTTTTTGCCGCTTTTGCGCATAAAGTAGCTCAAACTTGGTTTGTTTTGCACGAAACATGGAACACAACACTATTTGGTATATATTATTGTGTTGAAGTTGTTAGAATTGAAATTAGTCATATGCTAGAAATTACGTGTTAAGTTGCGATTTTAAGGTTTTTTAAGCGTTTTTGCCACTTTTGCGCATAAAGTAGTTCAAACTTGGTTTGTTTTGCACGAAACTTGTCACACAACACTATTTTTTATATATTATTGTATTGAAGTGGTTAGAATTGAAAATCATAGTCACATGCTAGAAATTACGTGTTAAGTTGCGCTTTTAAGAGTTTTTTAAGCGTTTTCGCCACTTTTGCGCATAAAGTAACTCAAACTTGGTTTGTTTTGCACCAAACTTAGCATACCAACTATTTAGTATATATTATTGTGTTGAATCGGTTAGAATTGAAAATCATAGTCATGCTAGAAATTACGTGTTTGGTTGCGATTCTAAGGGTTTTTAAGCGTTTTTTCCACTTTTGCGCATAAAGCTGCTCAAACTTGGTTTGTTTTGCACGAAACTTGGCACACAACACTATTTGGTATGTATTATTGTGTTGAAGTTGTTAGAATTGAAAAGCATAGTCATATGCTAGAAATTATGTGTTAAGTTGCGATTTTAAAGGTTTTTTTAAGCGTTTTTTCCACTTTTGCGCATAAAGTAGCTCAAACTTGGTTTGTTTTGCACGAAACACGACACACAACACTATTTTGTATATATTATTGCGTTGAAGTGGTTAGAATTGAAAATCATAGTCATATGCTAGAAATTACTTGTTAAGTTGCGATTTTAAGAGTTTTTAAGCGTTTTTGCCGCTTTTGCGCATAAAGTAGCTCAAACTTGGTTTGTTTTGCACGAAACATGGAACACAACACTATTTGGTATATATTATTGTGTTGAAGTTGTTAGAATTGAAATTAGTCATATGCTAGAAATTACGTGTTAAGTTGCGATTTTAAGCGTTTTTGCCACTTTTGCGCATAAAGTAGTTCAAACTTGGTTTGTTTTGCACGAAACTTGTCACACAACACTATTTTTTATATATTATTGTATTGAAGTGGTTAGAATTGAAAATCATAGTCACATGCTAGAAATTACGTGTTAAGTTGCGATTTTAAAAGTTTTTAAGCGTTTTCGCCACTTTTGCGCATAAAGTAACTCAAACTTGGTTTGTTTTGCACCAAACTTAGCATACAAACTATTTAGTATATATTATTGTGTTGAATCGGTTAGAATTGAAAATCATAGTCATCCTAGAAATTACGTGTTTGGTTGCGATTCTAAGGGTTTTTAAGCGTTTTTTCCACTTTTGCGCATAAAGCTGCTCAAACTTGGTTTGTTTTGCACGAAACTTGGCACACAACACTATTTGGTATGTATTATTGTGTTGAAGTTGTTAGAATTGAAAAGCATAGTCATATGCTAGAAATTATGTGTTAAGTTGCGATTTTAAAGGTGTTTTTAAGCGTTTTTTTCCACTTTTGCGCATAAAGTAGCTCAAACTTGGTTTGTTTTGCACGAAACACGACACACAACACTATTTTGTATATATTATTGCGTTGAAGTGGTTAGAATTGAAAATCATAGTCATATGCTAGAAATTACTTGTTAAGTTGCGATTTTAAGAGTTTTTTAAGCGTTTTTGCCGCTTTTGCGCATAAAGTAGCTCAAACTTGGTTTGTTTTGCACGAAACATGGAACACAACACTATTTTTTATATATTATTGTATTGAAGTGGTTAGAATTAAAATCATAGTCACATGCTAGAAATTACGTTGTTAAGTTGCGCTTTTAAGAGTTTTTAAGTGTTTTCGCCACTTTTGCGCATAAAGTAACTCAAACTTGGTTTGTTTTGCACCAAACTTAGCATACCAACTATTTAGTATATATTATTGTGTTGAATCGGTTAGAATTGAAAATCATAGTCATGCTAGAAATTACGTGTTTGGTTGCGATTCTAAGGGTTTTTAAGCGTTTTTTCCACTTTTGCGCATAAAGCTGCTCAAACTTGGTTTGTTTTGCACGAAACTTGGCACACAACACTATTTGGTATGTATTATTGTGTTGAAGTTGTTAGAATTGAAAAGCATAGTCATATGCTAGAAATTATGTGTTAAGTTGCGATTTTAAAGGTTTTTTTAAGCGTTTTTTCCACTTTTGCGCATAAAGTAGCTCAAACTTGGTTTGTTTTGCACGAAACACGACACACAACACTATTTTGTATATATTATTGCGTTGAAGTGGTTAGAATTGAAAATCATAGTCATATGCTAGAATTTACTTGTTAAGATGCGATTTTAAGAGTTTTTAAGCGTTTTTGCCGCTTTTGCGCATAAAGTAGCTCAAACTTGGTTTGTTTTGCACGAAACATGGAACACCACACTATTTGGTATATATTATTGTGTTGAAGTTGTTAGAATTGAAATTAGTCATATGCTAGAAATTACGTGTTAAGTTGCGATTTTAAGGGTTTTTAAGCGTTTTTGCCACTTTTGCGCATAAAGTAGTTCAAACTTGGTTTGTTTTGCACGAAACTTGTCACACAACACTATTTTTTATATATTATTGTATTGAAGTGGTTAGAATTGAAAATCATAGTCACATGCTAGAAATTACGTGTTAAGTTGCGCTTTTAAGAGTTTTTAAGCGTTTTCGCCACTTTTGCGCATAAAGTAACTCAAACTTGGTTTGTTTTGCACCAAACTTAGCATACCAACTATTTAGTATATATTATTGTGTTGAATCGGTTAGAATTGAAAATCTTAGTCATGCTAGAAATTACGTGTTTGGTTGCGATTCTAAGGGTTTTTAAGCGTATTTTCCACTTTTGCGCATAAAGCTGCTCAAACTTGGTTTGTTTTGCACGAAACTTGGCACACAACACTATTTGGTATGTATTATTGTGTTGAAGTTGTTAGAATTGAAAAGCATAGTCATATGCTAGAAATTATGTGTTAAGTTGCGATTTTAAAGGTTTTTTTAAGCGTTTTTTTCCACTTTTGCGCATAAAGTAGCTCAAACTTGGTTTGTTTTGCACGAAACACGACACACAACACTATTTTGTATATATTATTGCGTTGAAGTGGTTAGAATTGAAAATCATAGTCATATGCTAGAAATTACTTGTTAAGTTGCGATTTTAAGAGTTTTTAAGCGTTTTTGCCGCTTTTGCGCATAAAGTAGCTCAAACTTGGTTTGTTTTGCACGAAACATGGAACACAACACTATTTGGTATATATTATTGTGTTGAAGTTGTTAGAATTGAAATTAGTCATATGCTAGAAATTACGTGTTAAGTTGCGATTTTAAGCGTTTTTGCCACTTTTGCGCAATAAAGTAGTTTTTACTTGGTTTGTTTTGCACGAAACTTGTCACACAACACAATTTTTTATATATTATTGTATTGAAGTGGTTAGAATTGAAAATCATAGTCACATGCTAGAAATTACGTGTTAAGTTGCGATTTTAAGAGTTTTTAAGCGTTTTCGACAGTTTTGCGCATAAAGTAACTCAAACTTGGTTTGTTTTGCACCAAACTTAGCATACAAACTATTTAGTATATATTATTGTGTTGAATCGGTTAGAATTGAAAATCATAGTCATCCTAGAAATTACGTGTTTGGTTGCGATTCTAAGGGTTTTTAAGCGTTTTTTTCCACTTTTGCGCATAAAGCTGCTCAAACTTGGTTTGTTTTGCACGAAACTTGGCACACAACACTATTTGGTATGTATTATTGTGTTGAAGTTGTTAGAATTGAAAAGCATAGTCATATGCTAGAAATTATGTGTTAAGTTGCGATTTTAAAGGTGTTTTTAAGCGTTTTTTTCCACTTTTGCGCATAAAGTAGCTCAAACTTGGTTTGTTTTGCACGAAACACGACACACAACACTATTTTGTATATATTATTGCGTTGAAGTGGTTAGAATTGAAAATCATAGTCATATGCTAGAAATTACTTGTTAAGTTGCGATTTTAAGAGTTTTTAAGCGTTTTTGCCGCTTTTGCGCATAAAGTAGCTCAAACTTGGTTTGTTTTGCACGAAACATGGAACACAACACTATTTTTTATATATTATTGTATTGAAGTGGTTAGAATTAAAATCATAGTCACATGCTAGAAATTACGTGTTAAGTTGCGCTTTTAAGAGTTTTTAAGTGTTTTCGCCACTTTTGCGCATAAAGTAACTCAAACTTGGTTTGTTTTGCACCAAACTTAGCATACCAACTATTTAGTATATATTATTGTGTTGAATCGGTTAGAATTGAAAATCATAGTCATGCTAGAAATTACGTGTTTGGTTGCGATTCTAAGGGTTTTTAAGCGTTTTTTTCCACTTTTGCGCATAAAGCTGCTCAAACTTGGTTTGTTTTGCACGAAACTTGGCACACAACACTATTTGGTATGTATTATTGTGTTGAAGTTGTTAGAATTGAAAAGCATAGTCATATGCTAGAAATTATGTGTTAAGTTGCGATTTTAAAGGTTTTTTTAAGCGTTTTTTCCACTTTTGCGCATAAAGTAGCTCAAACTTGGTTTGTTTTGCACGAAACACGACACACAACACTATTTTGTATATATTATTGCGTTGAAGTGGTTAGAATTGAAAATCATAGTCATATGCTAGAATTTACTTGTTAAGATGCGATTTTAAGAGTTTTTAAGCGTTTTTGCCGCTTTTGCGCATAAAGTAGCTCAAACTTGGTTTGTTTTGCACGAAACATGGAACACCACACTATTTGGTATATATTATTGTGTTGAAGTTGTTAGAATTGAAATTAGTCATATGCTAGAAATTACGTGTTAAGTTGCGATTTTAAGGGTTTTTTAAGCGTTTTTGCCACTTTTGCGCATAAAGTAGTTCAAACTTGGTTTGTTTTGCACGAAACTTGTCACACAACACTATTTTTTATATATTATTGTATTGAAGTGGTTAGAATTGAAAATCATAGTCACATGCTAGAAATTACGTGTTAAGTTGCGCTTTTAAGAGTTTTTAAGCGTTTTCGCCACTTTTGCGCATAAAGTAACTCAAACTTGGTTTGTTTTGCACCAAACTTAGCATACCAACTATTTAGTATATATTATTGTGTTGAATCGGTTAGAATTGAAAATCTTAGTCATGCTAGAAATTACGTGTTTGGTTGCGATTCTAAGGGTTTTTAAGCGTATTTTCCACTTTTGCGCATAAAGCTGCTCAAACTTGGTTTGTTTTGCACGAAACTTGGCACACAACACTATTTGGTATGTATTATTGTGTTGAAGTTGTTAGAATTGAAAAGCATAGTCATATGCTAGAAATTATGTGTTAAGTTGCGATTTTAAAGGTTTTTTTTAAGCGTTTTTTCCACTTTTGCGCATAAAGTAGCTCAAACTTGGTTTGTTTTGCACGAAACACGACACACAACACTATTTTGTATATATTATTGCGTTGAAGTGGTTAGAATTGAAAATCATAGTCATATGCTAGAAATTACTTGTTAAGTTGCGATTTTAAGAGTTTTTAAGCGTTTTTGCCGCTTTTGCGCATAAAGTAGCTCAAACTTGGTTTGTTTTGCACGAAACATGGAACACAACACTATTTGGTATATATTATTGTGTTGAAGTTGTTAGAATTGAAATTAGTCATATGCTAGAAATTACGTGTTAAGTTGCGATTTTAAGCGTTTTTGCCACTTTTGCGCATAAAGTAGTTTTTACTTGGTTTGTTTTGCACGAAACTTGTCACACAACACAATTTTTTATATATTATTGTATTGAAGTGGTTAGAATTGAAAATCATAGTCACATGCTAGAAATTACGTGTTAAGTTGCGATTTTAAGAGTTTTTAAGCGTTTTCGACAGTTTTGCGCATAAAGTAACTCAAACTTGGTTTGTTTTGCACCAAACTTAGCATACAAACTATTTAGTATATATTATTGTGTTGAATCGGTTAGAATTGAAAATCATAGTCATCCTAGAAATTACGTGTTTGGTTGCGATTCTAAGGGTTTTTAAGCGTTTTTTCCACTTTTGCGCATAAAGCTGCTCAAACTTGGTTTGTTTTGCACGAAACTTGGCACACAACACTATTTGGTATGTATTATTGTGTTGAAGTTGTTAGAATTGAAAAGCATAGTCATATGCTAGAAATTATGTGTTAAGTTGCGATTTTAAAGGTGTTTTTAAGCGTTTTTTCCACTTTTGCGCATAAAGTAGCTCAAACTTGGTTTGTTTTGCACGAAACACGACACACAACACTATTTTGTATATATTATTGCGTTGAAGTGGTTAGAATTGAAAATCATAGTCATATGCTAGAAATTACTTGTTAAGTTGCGATTTTAAGAGTTTTTAAGCGTTTTTGCCGCTTTTGCGCATAAAGTAGCTCAAACTTGGTTTGTTTTGCACGAAACATGGAACACAACACTATTTTTTATATATTATTGTATTGAAGTGGTTAGAATTAAAATCATAGTCACATGCTAGAAATTACGTGTTAAGTTGCGCTTTTAAGAGTTTTTAAGTGTTTTCGCCACTTTTGCGCATAAAGTAACTCAAACTTGGTTTGTTTTGCACCAAACTTAGCATACCAACTATTTAGTATATATTATTGTGTTGAATCGGTTAGAATTGAAAATCATAGTCATGCTAGAAATTACGTGTTTGGTTGCGATTCTAAGGGTTTTTAAGCGTTTTTTCCACTTTTGCGCATAAAGCTGCTCAAACTTGGTTTGTTTTGCACGAAACTTGGCACACAACACTATTTGGTATGTATTATTGTGTTGAAGTTGTTAGAATTGAAAAGCATAGTCATATGCTAGAAATTATGTGTTAAGTTGCGATTTTAAAGGTTTTTTTAAGCGTTTTTTCCACTTTTGCGCATAAAGTAGCTCAAACTTGGTTTGTTTTGCACGAAACACGACACACAACACTATTTTGTATATATTATTGCGTTGAAGTGGTTAGAATTGAAAATCATAGTCATATGCTAGAATTTACTTGTTAAGATGCGATTTTAAGAGTTTTTAAGCGTTTTTGCCGCTTTTGCGCATAAAGTAGCTCAAACTTGGTTTGTTTTGCACGAAACATGGAACACCACACTATTTGGTATATATTATTGTGTTGAAGTTGTTAGAATTGAAATTAGTCATATGCTAGAAATTACGTGTTAAGTTGCGATTTTAAGGGTTTTTAAGCGTTTTTGCCACTTTTGCGCATAAAGTAGTTCAAACTTGGTTTGTTTTGCACGAAACTTGTCACACAACACTATTTTTTATATATTATTGTATTGAAGTGGTTAGAATTGAAAATCATAGTCACATGCTAGAAATTACGTGTTAAGTTGCGCTTTTAAGAGTTTTTAAGCGTTTTCGCCACTTTTGCGCATAAAGTAACTCAAACTTGGTTTGTTTTGCACCAAACTTAGCATACCAACTATTTAGTATATATTATTGTGTTGAATCGGTTAGAATTGAAAATCTTAGTCATGCTAGAAATTACGTGTTTGGTTGCGATTCTAAGGGTTTTTAAGCGTATTTTCCACTTTTGCGCATAAAGCTGCTCAAACTTGGTTTGTTTTGCACGAAACTTGGCACACAACACTATTTGGTATGTATTATTGTGTTGAAGTTGTTAGAATTGAAAAGCATAGTCATATGCTAGAAATTATGTGTTAAGTTGCGATTTTAAAGGTTTTTTTAAGCGTTTTTTCCACTTTTGCGCATAAAGTAGCTCAAACTTGGTTTGTTTTGCACGAAACACGACACACAACACTATTTTGTATATATTATTGCGTTGAAGTGGTTAGAATTGAAAATCATAGTCATATGCTAGAAATTACTTGTTAAGTTGCGATTTTTAGAGTTTTTAAGCGTTTTTGCCGCTTTTGCGCATAAAGTAGCTCAAACTTGGTTTGTTTTGCACGAAACATGGAACACAACACTATTTGGTATATATTATTGTGTTGAAGTTGTTAGAATTGAAATTAGTCATATGCTAGAAATTACGTGTTAAGTTGCGATTTTAAGCGTTTTTGCCACTTTTGCGCATAAAGTAGTTTTTACTTGGTTTGTTTTGCACGAAACTTGTCACACAACACAATTTTTTATATATTATTGTATTGAAGTGGTTAGAATTGAAAATCATAGTCACATGCTAGAAATTACGTGTTAAGTTGCGATTTTAAGAGTTTTTAAGCGTTTTCGACAGTTTTGCGCATAAAGTAACTCAAACTTGGTTTGTTTTGCACCAAACTTAGCATACAAACTATTTAGTATATATTATTGTGTTGAATCGGTTAGAATTGAAAATCATAGTCATCCTAGAAATTACGTGTTTGGTTGCGATTCTAAGGGTTTTTAAGCGTTTTTTCCACTTTTGCGCATAAAGCTGCTCAAACTTGGTTTGTTTTGCACGAAACTTGGCACACAACACTATTTGGTATGTATTATTGTGTTGAAGTTGTTAGAATTGAAAAGCATAGTCATATGCTAGAAATTATGTGTTAAGTTGCGATTTTAAAGGTGTTTTTAAGCGTTTTTTCCACTTTTGCGCATAAAGTAGCTCAAACTTGGTTTGTTTTGCACGAAACACGACACACAACACTATTTTGTATATATTATTGCGTTGAAGTGGTTAGAATTGAAAATCATAGTCATATGCTAGAAATTACTTGTTAAGTTGCGATTTTAAGAGTTTTTAAGCGTTTTTGCCGCTTTTGCGCATAAAGTAGCTCAAACTTGGTTTGTTTTGCACGAAACATGGAACACAACACTATTTTTTATATATTATTGTATTGAAGTGGTTAGAATTAAAATCATAGTCACATGCTAGAAATTACGTGTTAACTTCCGCTTTTAAGAGTTTTTAAGTGTTTTCGCCACTTTTGCGCATAAAGTAACTCAAACTTGGTTTGTTTTGCACCAAACTTAGCATACCAACTATTTAGTATATATTATTGTGTTGAATCGGTTAGAATTGAAAATCATAGTCATGCTAGAAATTACGTGTTTGGTTGCGATTCTAAGGGTTTTTAAGCGTTTTTTTCCACTTTTGCGCATAAAGCTGCTCAAACTTGGTTTGTTTTGCACGAAACTTGGCACACAACACTATTTGGTATGTATTATTGTGTTGAAGTTGTTAGAATTGAAAAGCATAGTCATATGCTAGAAATTATGTGTTAAGTTGCGATTTTAAAGGTTTTTTTAAGCGTTTTTTCCACTTTTGCGCATAAAGTAGCTCAAACTTGGTTTGTTTTGCACGAAACACGACACACAACACTATTTTGTATATATTATTGCGTTGAAGTGGTTAGAATTGAAAATCATAGTCATATGCTAGAATTTACTTGTTAAGATGCGATTTTAAGAGTTTTTAAGCGTTTTTGCCGCTTTTGCGCATAAAGTAGCTCAAACTTGGTTTGTTTTGCACGAAACATGGAACACCACACTATTTGGTATATATTATTGTGTTGAAGTTGTTAGAATTGAAATTAGTCATATGCTAGAAATTACGTGTTAAGTTGCGATTTTAAGGGTTTTTAAGCGTTTTTGCCACTTTTGCGCATAAAGTAGTTCAAACTTGGTTTGTTTTGCACGAAACTTGTCACACAACACTATTTTTTATATATTATTGTATTGAAGTGGTTAGAATTGAAAATCATAGTCACATGCTAGAAATTACGTGTTAAGTTGCGCTTTTAAGAGTTTTTAAGCGTTTTCGCCACTTTTGCGCATAAAGTAACTCAAACTTGGTTTGTTTTGCACCAAACTTAGCATACCAACTATTTAGTATATATTATTGTGTTGAATCGGTTAGAATTGAAAATCTTAGTCATGCTAGAAATTACGTGTTTGGTTGCGATTCTAAGGGTTTTTAAGCGTATTTTCCACTTTTGCGCATAAAGCTGCTCAAACTTGGTTTGTTTTGCACGAAACTTGGCACACAACACTATTTGGTATGTATTATTGTGTTGAAGTTGTTAGAATTGAAAAGCATAGTCATATGCTAGAAATTATGTGTTAAGTTGCGATTTTAAAGGTTTTTTTAAGCGTTTTTTCCACTTTTGCGCATAAAGTAGCTCAAACTTGGTTTGTTTTGCACGAAACACGACACACAACACTATTTTGTATATATTATTGCGTTGAAGTGGTTAGAATTGAAAATCATAGTCATATGCTAGAAATTACTTGTTAAGTTGCGATTTTAAGAGTTTTTAAGCGTTTTTGCCGCTTTTGCGCATAAAGTAGCTCAAACTTGGTTTGTTTTGCACGAAACATGGAACACAACACTATTTGGTATATATTATTGTGTTGAAGTTGTTAGAATTGAAATTAGTCATATGCTAGAAATTACGTGTTAAGTTGCGATTTTAAGCGTTTTTGCCACTTTTGCGCATAAAGTAGTTTTTACTTGGTTTGTTTTGCACGAAACTTGTCACACAACACAATTTTTTATATATTATTGTATTGAAGTGGTTAGAATTGAAAATCATAGTCACATGCTAGAAATTACGTGTTAAGTTGCGATTTTAAGAGTTTTTAAGCGTTTTCGACAGTTTTGCGCATAAAGTAACTCAAACTTGGTTTGTTTTGCACCAAACTTAGCATACAAACTATTTAGTATATATTATTGTGTTGAATCGGTTAGAATTGAAAATCATAGTCATGCTAGAAATTACGTGTTTGGTTGCGATTCTAAGGGTTTTTAAGCGTTTTTTCCACTTTTGCGCATAAAGCTGCTCAAACTTGGTTTGTTTTTCACGAAACTTGGCACAAAACACTATTTGGTATGTATTATTGTGTTGAAGTTGTTAGAATTGAAAAGCATAGTCATATGCTAGAAATTATGTGTTAAGTTGCGATTTTAAAGGTTTTTTTAAGCGTTTTTTCCACTTTTGCGCATAAAGTAGCTCAAACTTGGTTTGTTTTGCACGAAACACGACACACAACACTATTTTGTATATATTATTGCGTTGAAGTGGTTAGAATTGAAAATCATAGTCATATGCTAGAAATTACTTGTTAAGTTGCGATTTTAAGAGTTTTTAAGCGTTTTTGCCGCTTTTGCGCATAAAGTAGCTCAAACTTGGTTTGTTTTGCACGAAACATGGAACACAACACTATTTGGTATGTATTATTGTGTTGAAGTTGTTAGAATTGAAAAGCATAGTCATATGCTAGAAATTATGTGTTAAGTTGCGATTTTAAAGGTTTTTTTAAGCGTTTTTTCCACTTTTGCGCATAAAGTAGCTCAAACTTGGTTTGTTTTGCACGAAACACGACACACAACACTATTTTGTATATATTATTGCGTTGAAGTGGTTAGAATTGAAAATCATAGTCATATGCTAGAAATTACTTGTTAAGTTGCGATTTTAAGAGTTTTTAAGCGTTTTTGCCGCTTTTGCGCATAAAGTAGCTCAAACTTGGTTTGTTTTGCACGAAACATGGAACACAACACTATTTGGTATATATTATTGTGTTGAAGTTGTTAGAATTGAAATTAGTCATATGCTAGAAATTACGTGTTAAGTTGCGATTTTAAGGTTTTTTTAAGCGTTTTTGCCACTTTTGCGCATAAAGTAGTTCAAACTTGGTTTGTTTTGCACGAAACTTGTCACACAACACTATTTTTTATATATTATTGTATTGAAGTGGTTAGAATTGAAAATCATAGTCACATGCTAGAAATTACGTGTTAAGTTGCGCTTTTAAGAGTTTTTAAGCGTTTTCGCCACTTTTGCGCATAAAGTAACTCAAACTTGGTTTGTTTTGCACCAAACTTAGCATACCAACTATTTAGTATATATTATTGTGTTGAATCGGTTAGAATTGAAAATCATAGTCATGCTAGAAATTACGTGTTTGGTTGCGATTCTAAGGGTTTTTAAGCGTTTTTTCCACTTTTGCGCATAAAGCTGCTCAAACTTGGTTTGTTTTGCACGAAACTTGGCACACAACACTATTTGGTATGTATTATTGTGTTGAAGTTGTTAGAATTGAAAAGCATAGTCATATGCTAGAAATTATGTGTTAAGTTGCGATTTTAAAGGTTTTTTTAAGCGTTTTTTCCACTTTTGCGCATAAAGTAGCTCAAACTTGGTTTGTTTTGCACGAAACACGACACACAACACTATTTTGTATATATTATTGCGTTGAAGTGGTTAGAATTGAAAATCATAGTCATATGCTAGAAATTACTTGTTAAGTTGCGATTTTAAGAGTTTTTAAGCGTTTTTGCCGCTTTTGCGCATAAAGTAGCTCAAACTTGGTTTGTTTTGCACGAAACATGGAACACAACACTATTTGGTATATATTATTGTGTTGAAGTTGTTAGAATTGAAATTAGTCATATGCTAGAAATTACGTGTTAAGTTGCGATTTTAAGCGTTTTTGCCACTTTTGCGCATAAAGTAGTTCAAACTTGGTTTGTTTTGCACGAAACTTGTCACACAACACTATTTTTTATATATTATTGTATTGAAGTGGTTAGAATTGAAAATCATAGTCACATGCTAGAAATTACGTGTTAAGTTGCGATTTTAAAAGTTTTTAAGCGTTTTCGCCACTTTTGCGCATAAAGTAACTCAAACTTGGTTTGTTTTGCACCAAACTTAGCATACAAACTATTTAGTATATATTATTGTGTTGAATCGGTTAGAATTGAAAATCATAGTCATCCTAGAAATTACGTGTTTGGTTGCGATTCTAAGGGTTTTTAAGCGTTTTTTCCACTTTTGCGCATAAAGCTGCTCAAACTTGGTTTGTTTTGCACGAAACTTGGCACACAACACTATTTGGTATGTATTATTGTGTTGAAGTTGTTAGAATTGAAAAGCATAGTCATATGCTAGAAATTATGTGTTAAGTTGCGATTTTAAAGGTGTTTTTAAGCGTTTTTTTCCACTTTTGCGCATAAAGTAGCTCAAACTTGGTTTGTTTTGCACGAAACACGACACACAACACTATTTTGTATATATTATTGCGTTGAAGTGGTTAGAATTGAAAATCATAGTCATATGCTAGAAATTACTTGTTAAGTTGCGATTTTAAGAGTTTTTAAGCGTTTTTGCCGCTTTTGCGCATAAAGTAGGTCAAACTTGGTTTGTTTTGCACGAAACATGGAACACAACACTATTTTTTATATATTATTGTATTGAAGTGGTTAGAATTAAAATCATAGTCACATGCTAGAAATTACGTGTTAAGTTGCGCTTTTAAGAGTTTTTAAGTGTTTTCGCCACTTTTGCGCATAAAGTAACTCAAACTTGGTTTGTTTTGCACCAAACTTAGCATACCAACTATTTAGTATATATTATTGTGTTGAATCGGTTAGAATTGAAAATCTTAGTCATGCTAGAAATTACGTGTTTGGTTGCGATTCTAAGGGTTTTTAAGCGTATTTTCCACTTTTGCGCATAAAGCTGCTCAAACTTGGTTTGTTTTGCACGAAACTTGGCACACAACACTATTTGGTATGTATTATTGTGTTGAAGTTGTTAGAATTGAAAAGCATAGTCATATGCTAGAAATTATGTGTTAAGTTGCGATTTTAAAGGTTTTTTTAAGCGTTTTTTCCACTTTTGCGCATAAAGTAGCTCAAACTTGGTTTGTTTTGCACGAAACACGACACACAACACTATTTTGTATATATTATTGCGTTGAAGTGGTTAGAATTGAAAATCATAGTCATATGCTAGAAATTACTTGTTAAGTTGCGATTTTAAGAGTTTTTAAGCGTTTTTGCCGCTTTTGCGCTTAAAGTAGCTCAAACTTGGTTTGTTTTGCACGAAACATGGAACACAACACTATTTGGTATATATTATTGTGTTGAAGTTGTTAGAATTGAAATTAGTCATATGCTAGAAATTACGTGTTAAGTTGCGATTTTAAGCGTTTTTGCCACTTTTGCGCATAAAGTAGTTTTTACTTGGTTTGTTTTGCACGAAACTTGTCACACAACACAATTTTTTATATATTATTGTATTGAAGTGGTTAGAATTGAAAATCATAGTCACATGCTAGAAATTACGTGTTAAGTTGCGATTTTAAGAGTTTTTTAAGCGTTTTCGACAGTTTTGCGCATAAAGTAACTCAAACTTGGTTTGTTTTGCACCAAACTTAGCATACAAACTATTTAGTATATATTATTGTGTTGAATCGGTTAGAATTGAAAATCATAGTCATGCTAGAAATTACGTGTTTGGTTGCGATTCTAAGGGTTTTTAAGCGTTTTTTCCACTTTTGCGCATAAAGCTGCTCAAACTTGGTTTGTTTTTCACGAAACTTGGCACAAAACACTATTTGGTATGTATTATTGTGTTGAAGTTGTTAGAATTGAAAAGCATAGTCATATGCTAGAAATTATGTGTTAAGTTGCGATTTTAAAGGTTTTTTTAAGCGTTTTTTTCCACTTTTGCGCATAAAGTAGCTCAAACTTGGTTTGTTTTGCACGAAACACGACACACAACACTATTTTGTATTTATTATTGCGTTGAAGTGGTTAGAATTGAAAATCATAGTCATATGCTAGAAATTACTTGTTAAGTTGCGATTTTAAGAGTTTTTAAGCGTTTTTGCCGCTTTTGCGCATAAAGTAGCTCAAACTTGGTTTGTTTTGCACGAAACATGGAACACCACACTATTTGGTATATATTATTGTGTTGAAGTTGTTAGAATTGAAATTTGTCATATGCTAGAAATTACGTGTTAAGTTGCGATTTTAAGGGTTTTTAAGCGTTTTTGCCACTTTTGCGCATAAAGTAGTTCAAACTTGGTTTGTTTTGCACGAAACTTGTCACACAACACTATTTTTTATATATTATTGTATTGAAGTGGTTAGAATTGAAAATCATAGTCACATGCTAGAAATTACGGGTTAAGTTGCGATTTTAAAAGTTTTTAAGCGTTTTCGCCACTTTTGCGCATAAAGTAACTCAAACTTGGTTTGTTTTGCACCAAACTTAGCATACAAACTATTTAGTATATATTATTGTGTTGAATCGGTTAGAATTGAAAATCATAGTCATCCTAGAAATTACGTGTTTGGTTGCGATTCTAAGGGTTTTTAAGCGTTTTTTCCACTTTTGCGCATAAAGCTGCTCAAACTTGGTTTGTTTTGCACGAAACTTGGCACACAACACTATTTGGTATGTATTATTGTGTTGAAGTTGTTAGAATTGAAAAGCATAGTCATATGCTAGAAATTATGTGTTAAGTTGCGATTTTAAAGGTGTTTTTAAGCGTTTTTTCCACTTTTGCGCATAAAGTAGCTCAAACTTGGTTTGTTTTGCACGAAACACGACACACAACACTATTTTGTATATATTATTGCGTTGAAGTGGTTAGAATTGAAAATCATAGTCATATGCTAGAAATTACTTGTTAAGTTGCGATTTTAAGAGTTTTTAAGCGTTTTTGCCGCTTTTGCGCATAAAGTAGCTCAAACTTGGTTTGTTTTGCACGAAACATGGAACACAACACTATTTTTTATATATTATTGTATTGAAGTGGTTAGAATTAAAATCATAGTCACATGCTAGAAATTACGTGTTAAGTTGCGCTTTTAAGAGTTTTTAAGTGTTTTCGCCACTTTTGCGCATAAAGTAACTCAAACTTGGTTTGTTTTGCACCAAACTTAGCATACCAACTATTTAGTATATATTATTGTGTTGAATCGGTTAGAATTGAAAATCATAGTCATGCTAGAAATTACGTGTTTGGTTGCGATTCTAAGGGTTTTTAAGCGTTTTTTCCACTTTTGCGCATAAAGCTGCTCAAACTTGGTTTGTTTTGCACGAAACTTGGCACACAACACTATTTGGTATGTATTATTGTGTTGAAGTTGTTAGAATTGAAAAGCATAGTCATATGCTAGAAATTATGTGTTAAGTTGCGATTTTAAAGGTTTTTTTAAGCGTTTTTTCCACTTTTGCGCATAAAGTAGCTCAAACTTGGTTTGTTTTGCACGAAACACGACACACAACACTATTTTGTATATATTATTGCGTTGAAGTGGTTAGAATTGAAAATCATAGTCATATGCTAGAATTTACTTGTTAAGATGCGATTTTAAGAGTTTTTAAGCGTTTTTGCCGCTTTTGCGCATAAAGTAGCTCAAACTTGGTTTGTTTTGCACGAAACATGGAACACCACACTATTTGGTATATATTATTGTGTTGAAGTTGTTAGAATTGAAATTAGTCATATGCTAGAAATTACGTGTTAAGTTGCGATTTTAAGGGTTTTTAAGCGTTTTTGCCACTTTTGCGCATAAAGTAGTTCAAACTTGGTTTGTTTTGCACGAAACTTGTCACACAACACTATTTTTTATATATTATTGTATTGAAGTGGTTAGAATTGAAAATCATAGTCACATGCTAGAAATTACGTGTTAAGTTGCGCTTTTAAGAGTTTTTAAGCGTTTTCGCCACTTTTGCGCATAAAGTAACTCAAACTTGGTTTGTTTTGCACCAAACTTAGCATACCAACTATTTAGTATATATTATTGTGTTGAATCGGTTAGAATTGAAAATCTTAGTCATGCTAGAAATTACGTGTTTGGTTGCGATTCTAAGGGTTTTTAAGCGTATTTTCCACTTTTGCGCATAAAGCTGCTCAAACTTGGTTTGTTTTGCACGAAACTTGGCACACAACACTATTTGGTATGTATTATTGTGTTGAAGTTGTTAGAATTGAAAAGCATAGTCATATGCTAGAAATTATGTGTTAAGTTGCGATTTTAAAGGTTTTTTTAAGCGTTTTTTCCACTTTTGCGCATAAAGTAGCTCAAACTTGGTTTGTTTTGCACGAAACACGACACACAACACTATTTTGTATATATTATTGCGTTGAAGTGGTTAGAATTGAAAATCATAGTCATATGCTAGAAATTACTTGTTAAGTTGCGATTTTAAGAGTTTTTAAGCGTTTTTGCCGCTTTTGCGCTTAAAGTAGCTCAAACTTGGTTTGTTTTGCACGAAACATGGAACACAACACTATTTGGTATATATTATTGTGTTGAAGTTGTTAGAATTGAAATTAGTCATATGCTAGAAATTACGTGTTAAGTTGCGATTTTAAGCGTTTTTGCCACTTTTGCGCATAAAGTAGTTTTTACTTGGTTTGTTTTGCACGAAACTTGTCACACAACACAATTTTTTATATATTATTGTATTGAAGTGGTTAGAATTGAAAATCATAGTCACATGCTAGAAATTACGTGTTAAGTTGCGATTTTAAGAGTTTTTAAGCGTTTTCGACAGTTTTGCGCATAAAGTAACTCAAACTTGGTTTGTTTTGCACCAAACTTAGCATACAAACTATTTAGTATATATTATTGTGTTGAATCGGTTAGAATTGAAAATCATAGTCATGCTAGAAATTACGTGTTTGGTTGCGATTCTAAGGGTTTTTAAGCGTTTTTTTCCACTTTTGCGCATAAAGCTGCTCAAACTTGGTTTGTTTTTCACGAAACTTGGCACAAAACACTATTTGGTATGTATTATTGTGTTGAAGTTGTTAGAATTGAAAAGCATAGTCATATGCTAGAAATTATGTGTTAAGTTGCGATTTTAAAGGTTTTTTTAAGCGTTTTTTTCCACTTTTGCGCATAAAGTAGCTCAAACTTGGTTTGTTTTGCACGAAACACGACACACAACACTATTTTGTATTTATTATTGCGTTGAAGTGGTTAGAATTGAAAATCATAGTCATATGCTAGAAATTACTTGTTAAGTTGCGATTTTAAGAGTTTTTAAGCGTTTTTGCCGCTTTTGCGCATAAAGTAGCTCAAACTTGGTTTGTTTTGCACGAAACATGGAACACCACACTATTTGGTATATATTATTGTGTTGAAGTTGTTAGAATTGAAATTTGTCATATGCTAGAAATTACGTGTTAAGTTGCGATTTTAAGGGTTTTTAAGCGTTTTTGCCACTTTTGCGCATAAAGTAGTTCAAACTTGGTTTGTTTTGCACGAAACTTGTCACACAACACTATTTTTTTATATATTATTGTATTGAAGTGGTTAGAATTGAAAATCATAGTCACATGCTAGAAATTACGTGTTAAGTTGCGATTTTAAGAGTTTTTAAGCGTTTTCGCCAGTTTTGCGCATAAAGTAACTCAAACTTGGTTTGTTTTGCACCAAACTTAGCATACAAACTATTTAGTATATATTATTGTGTTGAATCGGTTAGAATTGAAAATCATAGTCATGCTAGAAATTACGTGTTTGGTTGCGATTCTAAGGGTTTTTAAGCGTTTTTTCCACTTTTGCGCATAAAGCTGCTCAAACTTGGTTTGTTTTGCACGAAACTTGGCACACAACACTATTTGGTATGTATTATTGTGTTGAAGTTGTTAGAATTGAAAAGCATAGTCATATGCTAGAAATTATGTGTTAAGTTGCGATTTTAAAGGTTTTTTTAAGCGTTTTTTCCACTTTTGCGCATAAAGTAGCTCAAACTTGGTTTGTTTTGCACGAAACACGACACACAACACTATTTTGTATATATTATTGCGTTGAAGTGGTTAGAATTGAAAATCATAGTCATATGCTAGAAATTACTTGTTAAGTTGCGATTTTAAGAGTTTTTAAGCGTTTTTGCCGCTTTTGCGCATAAAGTAGCTCAAACTTGGTTTGTTTTGCACGAAACATGGAACACAACACTATTTGGTATATATTATTGTGTTGAAGTTGTTAGAATTGAAATTAGTCATATGCTAGAAATTACGTGTTAAGTTGCGATTTTAAGGGTTTTTAAGCGTTTTTGCCACTTTTGCGCATAAAGTAGTTCAAACTTGGTTTGTTTTGCACGAAACTTGTCACACAACACTATTTTTTATATATTATTGTATTGAAGTGGTTAGAATTGAAAATCATAGTCACATGCTAGAAATTACGTGTTAAGTTGCGCTTTTAAGAGTTTTTAAGCGTTTTCGCCACTTTTGCGCATAAAGTAACTCAAACTTGGTTTGTTTTGCACCAAACTTAGCATACCAACTATTTAGTATATATTATTGTGTTGAATCGGTTAGAATTGAAAATCATAGTCATGCTAGAAATTACGTGTTTGGTTGCGATTCTAAGGGTTTTTAAGCGTTTTTTCCACTTTTGCGCATAAAGTTGCTCAAACTTGGTTTGTTTTGCACGAAACTTGGAACACAACACTATTTGGTATGTATTATTGTGTTGAAGTTGTTAGAATTGAAAAGCATAGTCATATGCTAGAAATTATGTGTTAAGTTGCGATTTTAAAGGTTTTTTTAAGCGTTTTTTCCACTTTTGCGCATAAAGTAGCTCAAACTTGGTTTGTTTTGCACGAAACACGACACACAACACTATTTTGTATATATTATTGCGTTGAAGTGGTTAGAATTGAAAATCATAGTCATATGCTAGAAATTACTTGTTAAGTTGCGATTTTTAGAGTTTTTAAGCGCTTTTGCCGCTTTTGCGCATAAAGTAGCTCAAACTTGGTTTGTTTTGCACGAAACATGGAACACAACACTATTTGGTATATATTATTGTGTTGAAGTTGTTAGAATTGAAATTAGTCATATGCTAGAAATTACGTGTTAAGTTGCGATTTTAAGCGTTTTTAAGCGTTTTTGCCACTTTTGCGCATAAAGTAGTTCAAACTTGGTTTGTTTTGCACGAAACTTGTCACACAACACTATTTTTTATATATTATTGTATTGAAGTGGTTAGAATTGAAAATCATAGTCACATGCTAGAAATTACGTGTTAAGTTGCGCTTTTAAGAGTTTTTAAGCGTTTTCGCCACTTTTGCGCATAAAGTAACTCAAACTTGGTTTGTTTTGCACCAAACTTAGCATACCAACTATTTAGTATATATTATTGTGTTGAATCGGTTAGAATTGAAAATCATAGTCATGCTAGAAATTACGTGTTTGGTTGCGATTCTAAGGGTTTTTAAGCGTTTTTTCCACTTTTGCGCATAAAGCTGCTCAAACTTGGTTTGTTTTGCACGAAACTTGGCACACAACACTATTTGGTATGTATTATTGTGTTGAAGTTGTTAGAATTGAAAAGCATAGTCATATGCTAGAAATTATGTGTTAAGTTCCGATTTTAAAGGTTTTTTTTAAGCGTTTTTTCCACTTTTGCGCATAAAGTAGCTCAAACTTGGTTTGTTTTGCACGAAACACGACACACAACACTATTTTGTATATATTATTGCGTTGAAGTGGTTAGAATTGAAAATCATAGTCATATGCTAGAAATTACTTGTTAAGTTGCGATTTTAAGAGTTTTTAAGCGTTTTTGCCGCTTTTGCGCATAAAGTAGCTCAAACTTGGTTTGTTTTGCACGAAACATGGAACACAACACTATTTGGTATATATTATTGTGTTGAAGTTGTTAGAATTGAAATTAGTCATATGCTAGAAATTACGTGTTAAGTTGCGATTTTAAGCGTTTTTAAGCGTTTTTGCCACTTTTGCGCATAAAGTAGTTCAAACTTGGTTTGTTTTGCACGAAACTTGTCACACAACACTATTTTTTATATATTATTGTATTGAAGTGGTTAGAATTGAAAATCATAGTCACATGCTAGAAATTACGTGTTAAGTTGCGCTTTTAAGAGTTTTTAAGCGTTTTCGCCACTTTTGCGCATAAAGTAACTCAAACTTGGTTTGTTTTGCACCAAACTTAGCATACCAACTATTTAGTATATATTATTGTGTTGAATCGGTTAGAATTGAAAATCATAGTCATGCTAGAAATTACGTGTTTGGTTGCGATTCTAAGGGTTTTTAAGCGTTTTTTCCACTTTTGCGCATAAAGCTGCTCAAACTTGGTTTGTTTTGCACGAAACTTGGCACACAACACTATTTGGTATGTATTATTGTGTTGAAGTTGTTAGAATTGAAAAGCATAGTCATATGCTAGAAATTATGTGTTAAGTTCCGATTTTAAAGGTTTTTTTTAAGCGTTTTTTCCACTTTTGCGCATAAAGTAGCTCAAACTTGGTTTGTTTTGCACGAAACACGACACACAACACTATTTTGTATATATTATTGCGTTGAAGTGGTTAGAATTGAAAATCATAGTCATATGCTAGAAATTACTTGTTAAGTTGCGATTTTAAGAGTTTTTAAGCGTTTTTGCCGCTTTTGCGCATAAAGTAGCTCAAACTTGGTTTGTTTTGCACGAAACATGGAACACAACACTATTTGGTATATATTATTGTGTTGAAGTTGTTAGAATTGAAATTAGTCATATGCTAGAAATTACGTGTTAAGTTGCGATTTTAAGCGTTTTTGCCACTTTTGCGCATAAAGTAGTTCAAACTTGGTTTGTTTTGCACGAAACTTGTCACACAACACTATTTTTTATATATTATTGTATTGAAGTGGTTAGAATTGAAAATCATAGTCACATGCTAGAAATTACGTGTTAAGTTGCGCTTTTAAGAGTTTTTAAGCGTTTTCGCCACTTTTGCGCATAAAGTAACTCAAACTTGGTTTGTTTTGCACCAAACTTAGCATACCAACTATTTAGTATATATTATTGTGTTGAATCGGTTAGAATTGAAAATCATAGTCATGCTAGAAATTACGTGTTTGGTTGCGATTCTAAGGGTTTTTAAGCGTTTTTTCCACTTTTGCGCATAAAGTTGCTCAAACTTGGTTTGTTTTGCACGAAACTTGGAACACAACACTATTTGGTATGTATTATTGTGTTGAAGTTGTTAGAATTGAAAAGCATAGTCATATGCTAGAAATTATGTGTTAAGTTGCGATTTTAAAGGTTTTTTTAAGCGTTTTTTCCACTTTTGCGCATAAAGTAGCTCAAACTTGGTTTGTTTTGCACGAAACACGACACACAACACTATTTTGTATATATTATTGCGTTGAAGTGGTTAGAATTGAAAATCATAGTCATATGCTAGAAATTACTTGTTAAGTTGCGATTTTAAGAGTTTTTAAGCGCTTTTGCCGCTTTTGCGCATAAAGTAGCTCAAACTTGGTTTGTTTTGCACGAAACATGGAACACAACACTATTTGGTATATATTATTGTGTTGAAGTTGTTAGAATTGAAATTAGTCATATGCTAGAAATTACGTGTTAAGTTGCGATTTTAAGCGTTTTTAAGCGTTTTTGCCACTTTTGCGCATAAAGTAGTTCAAACTTGGTTTGTTTTGCACGAAACTTGTCACACAACACTATTTTTTATATATTATTGTATTGAAGTGGTTAGAATTGAAAATCATAGTCACATGCTAGAAATTACGTGTTAAGTTGCGCTTTTAAGAGTTTTTAAGCGTTTTCGCCACTTTTGCGCATAAAGTAACTCAAACTTGGTTTGTTTTGCACCAAACTTAGCATACCAACTATTTAGTATATATTATTGTGTTGAATCGGTTAGAATTGAAAATCATAGTCATGCTAGAAATTACGTGTTTGGTTGCGATTCTAAGGGTTTTTAAGCGTTTTTTCCACTTTTGCGCATAAAGCTGCTCAAACTTGGTTTGTTTTGCACGAAACTTGGCACACAACACTATTTGGTATGTATTATTGTGTTGAAGTTGTTAGAATTGAAAAGCATAGTCATATGCTAGAAATTATGTGTTAAGTTCCGATTTTAAAGGTTTTTTTAAGCGTTTTTTCCACTTTTGCGCATAAAGTAGCTCAAACTTGGTTTGTTTTGCACGAAACACGACACACAACACTATTTTGTATATATTATTGCGTTGAAGTGGTTAGAATTGAAAATCATAGTCATATGCTAGAAATTACTTGTTAAGTTGCGATTTTAAGAGTTTTTAAGCGTTTTTGCCGCTTTTGCGCATAAAGTAGCTCAAACTTGGTTTGTTTTGCACGAAACATGGAACACAACACTATTTGGTATATATTATTGTGTTGAAGTTGTTAGAATTGAAATTAGTCATATGCTAGAAATTACGTGTTAAGTTGCGATTTTAAGCGTTTTTGCCACTTTTGCGCATAAAGTAGTTCAAACTTGGTTTGTTTTGCACGAAACTTGTCACACAACACTATTTTTTATATATTATTGTATTGAAGTGGTTAGAATTGAAAATCATAGTCACATGCTAGAAATTACGGGTTAAGTTGCGATTTTAAAAGTTTTTAAGCGTTTTCGCCACTTTTGCGCATAAAGTAACTCAAACTTGGTTTGTTTTGCACCAAACTTAGCATACAAACTATTTAGTATATATTATTGTGTTGAATCGGTTAGAATTGAAAATCATAGTCATGCTAGAAATTACGTGTTTGGTTGCGATTCTAAGGGTTTTTAAGCGTTTTTTCCACTTTTGCGCATAAAGCTGCTCAAACTTGGTTTGTTTTGCACGAAACTTGGCACACAACACTATTTGGTATGTATTATTGTGTTGAAGTTGTTAGAATTGAAAAGCATAGTCATATGCTAGAAATTATGTGTTATGTTGCGATTTTAAAGGTTTTTTTAAGCGTTTTTTCCACTTTTGTGCATAAAGTAGCTCAAACTTGGTTTGTTTTGCACGAAACACGACACACAACACTATTTTGTATATATTATTGCGTTGAAGTGGTTAGAATTGAAAATCATAGTCATATGCTAGAAATTACTTGTTAAGTTGCGATTTTAAGAGTTTTTAAGCGTTTTTGCCGCTTTTGCGCATAAAGTAGCTCAAACTTGGTTTGTTTTGCACGAAACATGGAACACAACACTATTTGGTATATATTATTGTGTTGAAGTTGTTAGAATTGAAATTAGTCATATGCTAGAAATTACGTGTTAAGTTGCGATTTTAAGGGTTTTTAAGCGTTTTTGCCACTTTTGCGCATAAAGTAGTTCAAACTTGGTTTGTTTTGCACGAAACTTGTCACACAACACTATTTTTTATATATTATTGTATTGAAGTGGTTAGAATTGAAAATCATAGTCACATGCTAGAAATTACGTGTTAAGTTGCGCTTTTAAGAGTTTTTAAGCGTTTTCGCCACTTTTGCGCATAAAGTAACTCAAACTTGGTTTGTTTTGCACCAAACTTAGCATACCAACTATTTAGTATATATTATTGTGTTGAATCGGTTAGAATTGAAAATCATAGTCATGCTAGAAATTACGTGTTTGGTTGCGATTCTAAGGGTTTTTAAGCGTTTTTTTCCACTTTTGCGCATAAAGCTGCTCAAACTTGGTTTGTTTTGCACGAAACTTGGCACACAACACTATTTGGTATGTATTATTGTGTTGAAGTTGTTAGAATTGAAAAGCATAGTCATATGCTAGAAATTATGTGTTAAGTTCCGATTTTAAAGGTTTTTTTAAGCGTTTTTTCCACTTTTGCGCATAAAGTAGCTCAAACTTGGTTTGTTTTGCACGAAACACGACACACAACACTATTTTGTATATATTATTGCGTTGAAGTGGTTAGAATTGAAAATCATAGTCATATGCTAGAAATTACTTGTTAAGTTGCGATTTTAAGAGTTTTTAAGCGTTTTTTGCCGCTTTTGCGCATAAAGTAGCTCAAACTTGGTTTGTTTTGCACGAAACATGGAACACAACACTATTTGGTATATATTATTGTGTTGAAGTTGTTAGAATTGAAATTAGTCATATGCTAGAAATTACGTGTTAAGTTGCGATTTTAAGCGTTTTTTGCCACTTTTGCGCATAAAGTAGTTCAAACTTGGTTTGTTTTGCACGAAACTTGTCACACAACACTATTTTTTATATATTATTGTATTGAAGTGGTTAGAATTGAAAATCATAGTCACATGCTAGAAATTACGGGTTAAGTTGCGATTTTAAAAGTTTTTAAGCGTTTTCGCCACTTTTGCGCATAAAGTAACTCAAACTTGGTTTGTTTTGCACCAAACTTAGCATACAAACTATTTAGTATATATTATTGTGTTGAATCGGTTAGAATTGAAAATCATAGTCATGCTAGAAATTACGTGTTTGGTTGCGATTCTAAGGGTTTTTAAGCGTTTTTTCCACTTTTGCGCATAAAGCTGCTCAAACTTGGTTTGTTTTGCACGAAACTTGGCACACAACACTATTTGGTATGTATTATTGTGTTGAAGTTGTTAGAATTGAAAAGCATAGTCATATGCTAGAAATTATGTGTTATGTTGCGATTTTAAAGGTTTTTTTAAGCGTTTTTTCCACTTTTGTGCATAAAGTAGCTCAAACTTGGTTTGTTTTGCACGAAACACGACACACAACACTATTTTGTATATATTATTGCGTTGAAGTGGTTAGAATTGAAAATCATAGTCATATGCTAGAAATTACTTGTTAAGTTGCGATTTTAAGAGTTTTTAAGCGTTTTTGCCGCTTTTGCGCATAAAGTAGCTCAAACTTGGTTTGTTTTGCACGAAACATGGAACACAACACTATTTGGTATATATTATTGTGTTGAAGTTGTTAGAATTGAAATTAGTCATATGCTAGAAATTACGTGTTAAGTTGCGATTTTAAGCGTTTTTGCCACTTTTGCGCATAAAGTAGTTCAAACTTGGTTTGTTTTGCACGAAACTTGTCACACAACACTATTTTTTATATATTATTGTATTGAAGTGGTTAGAATTGAAAATCATAGTCACATGCTAGAAATTACGTGTTAAGTTGCGATTTTACAAGTTTTTAAGCGTTTTCGCCACTTTTGCGCATAAAGTAACTCAAACTTGGTTTGTTTTGCACCAAACTTAGCATACAAACTATTTAGTATATATTATTGTGTTGAATAGGTTAGAATTGAAAATCATAGTCATGCTAGAAATTACGTGTTTGGTTGCGATTCTAAGGGTTTTTAAGCGTTTTTTTCCACTTTTGCGCATAAAGCTGCTCAAACTTGGTTTGTTTTGCACGAAACTTGGCACACAACACTATTTGATATGTATTATTGTGTTGAAGTTGTTAGAATTGAAAAGCATAGTCATATGCTAGAAATTATGAGTTAAGTTGCGATTTTAAAGGTTTTTTTAAGCGTTTTTTTCCACTTTTGCGCATAAAGTAGCTCAAACTTGGTTTGTTTTGCACGAAACACGACACACAACACTATTTTGTATATATTATTGCGTTGAAGTGGTTAGAATTGAAAATCATAGTCATATGCTAGAAATTACTTGTTAAGTTGCGATTTTAAGAGTTTTTAAGCGTTTTTGCCGCTTTTTGCGCATAAAGTAGCTCAAACTTGGTTTGTTTTGCACGAAACATGGAACACCACACTATTTGGTATATATTATTGTGTTGAAGTTGTTAGAATTGAAATTAGTCATATGCTAGAAATTACGTGTTAAGTTGCGATTTTAAGGGGTTTTTAAGCGTTTTTGCAACACTTTTGCGCATAAAGTAGTTCAAACTTGGTTTGTTTTGCACGAAACTTGTCACACAACACTATTTTTTATATATTATTGTATTGAAGTAGTTAGAATTGAAAATCATAGTCACATGCTAGAAATTACGTGTTAAGTTGCGATTTTAAGAGTTTTTTAAGCGTTTTCGCCACTTTTGCGCATAAAGTAACTCAAACTTGGTTTGTTTTGCACCAAACTTAGCATACAAACTATTTAGTATATATTATTGTGTTGAATCGGTTAGAATTGAAAATCATAGTCATGCTAGAAATTACGTGTTTGGTTGCGATTCTAAGGGTTTTTAAGCGTTTTTTCCACTTTTTGCGCATAAAGCTGCTCAAACTTGGTTTGTTTTGCACGAAACTTGGCACACAACACTATTTGGTATGTATTATTGTGTTGAAGTTGTTAGAATTGAAAAGCATAGTCATATGCTAGAAATTATGTGTTAAGTTGCGATTTTAAAGGTTTTTTTTTTTTCCACTTTTGCGCATAAAGTAGCTCAAACTTGGTTTGTTTTGCACGAAACACGACACACAACACTATTTTGTATATATTATTGCGTTGAAGTGGTTAGAATTGAAAATCATAGTCATATGCTAGAAATTACTTGTTAAGTTGCGATTTTAAGAGTTTTTAAGCGTTCTTGCCGCTTTTGTGCATAAAGTAGCTCAAACTTGGTTTGTTTTGCACGAAACATGGAACACCACACTATTTGGTATATATTATTGTGTTGAAGTTGTTAGAATTGAAATTAGTCATATGCTAGAAATTACGTGTTAAGTATCGATTTTAAGGGTTTTTAAGCGTTTTTGCCACTTTTGCGCATAAAGTAGTTCAAACTTGGTTTGTTTTGCACGAAACTTGTCACACAACACTATTTTTTATATATTATTGTATTGAAGTGGTTAGAATTGAAAATCATAGTCACATGCTAGAAATTACGTGTTAAGTTGCGATTTTAAGAGTTTTTAAGCGTTTTCGCCACTTTTGCGCATAAAGTAACTCAAACTTGGTTTGTTTTGCACCAAACTTAGCATACAAACTATTTAGTATATATTATTGTGTTGAATCGGTTAGAATTGAAAATCATAGTCATGCTAGAAATTACGTGTTTGGTTGCGATTCTAAGGGTTTTTAAGCGTTTTTTCCAGTTTTGCGCATAAAGCTGCTCAAACTTGGTTTGTTTTGCACGAAACTTGGCACACAACACTATTTGGTATGTATTATTGTGTTGAAGTTGTTAGAATTGAAAAGCATAGTCATATGCTAGAAATTATGTGTTAAGTTGCGATTTTAAAGGTTTTTTTAAGCGTTTTTTCCACTTTTGCGCATAAAGTAGCTCAAACTTGGTTTGTTTTGCACGAAACATGACACACAACACTATTTTGTATATATTATTGCGTTGAAGTGGTTAGAATTGAAAATCATAGTCATATGCTAGAAATTACGTGTTAAGTTGCGATTTTAAGAGTTTTTAAGCGTTCTTGCCACTTTTGCGCATAAAGTAGCTCAAACTAGGTTTGTTTTGCACGAAACTTGGCACACAACACTATTTGGTATATATTATTGTGTTGAAGTTGTTAGAATTGAAAAGCATAGTCATATGCTAGAAATTATGTGTGAAGTTGTGATTTTAAAGGTTTTTTTAAGCGTTTTTTCCACTTTTACGCATAAAGTAGCTCAAACTTGGTTTGTTTTGCACGAAACATTGCACACAACACTATTTGGTAAATAGTATTGCGTTGAAGTGGTTAGAATTGAAAATCATAGTCATATGCTAAAAATTACGTGTTAAGTTGCGATTATATGGGTTTTTAAGCGTTTTTTCAACTTTTGCGCTTAAAGTAGCTCAAACTTGGTTTGTTTTGCACGAAACATGGCACACAACACTATTTGGTATATATTATTCTGTTGAATGGGTTAGACTTGAAATTCATAGTCATATGCAAGAATTACGTGTTAAGTTGCGATTTTAAGGGTATTTAAGCGTTTTTGCCACTTTTGCGCATAAAGTAGTTCAAACTTGGTTTGTTTTGCACGAAATTTGGCACAAAACACTATTTTTTATATATTATTGTGTTAAGTTGCGATTTTAAGAGTTTTTAAGCGTTTTTGCCGCTTTTGCGCATAAAGTAGCTCAAACTTGGTTTGTTTTGCACGAAACATGGAACACAACACTATTTGGTATATATTATTGTGTTGAAGTTGTTAGAATTGAAATTAGTCATATGCTAGAAATTACGTGTTAAGTTGCGATTTTAAGGGTTTTTAAGCGTTTTTGCCACTTTTGCGCATAAAGTAGTTCAAACTTGATTTGTTTTGCACGAAACTTGTCACACAACACTATTTTTTATATATTATTGTATTGAAGTGGTTAGAATTGAAAATCATAGTCACATGCTAGAAATTACGTGTTAAGTTGCGATTTTAAGAGTTTTTAAGCGTTTTCGCCACTTTTGCGCATAAAGTAACTCAAACTTGGTTTGTTTTGCACCAAACTTAGCATACAAACTATTTAGTATATATTATTGTGTTGAATCGGTTAGAATTGAAAATCATAGTCATGCTAGAAATTACGTGTTTGGTTGCGATTCTAAGGGTTTTTAAGCGTTTTTTCCACTTTTGCGCATAAAGCTGCTCAAACTTGGTTTGTTTTGCGCGAAACTTGGCACACAACACTATTTGGTATGTATTATTGTGTTGAAGTTGTTAGAATTGAAAAGCATAGTCATATGCTAGAAATTATGTGTTAAGTTGCGATTTTAAAGGTTTTTTTAAGCGTTTTTTCCACTTTTGCGCATAAAGTAGCTCAAACTTGGTTTGTTTTGCACGAAACACGACACACAACACTATTTTGTATATATTATTGCGTTGAAGTGGTTAGAATTGAAAATCATAGTCATATGCTAGAAATTACTTGTTAAGTTGCGATTTTAAGAGTTTTTAAGCGTTTTTGCCGCTTTTGCGCATAAAGTAGCTCAAACTTGGTTTGTTTTGCACGAAACATGGAACACCACACTATTTGGTATATATTATTGTGTTGAAGTTGTTAGAATTGAAATTAGTCATATGCTAGAAATTACGTGTTAAGTTGCGATTTTAAGGGTTTTTAAGCGTTTTTGCCACTTTTGCGCATAAAGTAGTTCAAACTTGGTTTGTTTTGCACGAAACTTGTCACACAACACTATTTTTTATATATTATTGTATTGAAGTGGTTAGAATTGAAAATCATAGTCACATGCTAGAAATTACGTGTTAAGTTGCGATTTTAAGAGTTTTTAAGCGTTTTCGCCACTTTTGCGCATAAAGTAACTCAAACTTGGTTTGTTTTGCACCAAACTTAGCATACAAACTATTTAGTATATATTATTGTGTTGAATCGGTTAGAATTGAAAATCATAGTCATGCTAGAAATTACGTGTTTGGTTGCGATTCTAAGGGTTTTTAAGCGTTTTTTCCAGTTTTGCGCATAAAGCTGCTCAAACTTGGTTTGTTTTGCACGAAACTTGGCACACAACACTATTTGGTATGTATTATTGTGTTGAAGTTGTTAGAATTGAAAAGCATAGTCATATGCTAGAAATTATGTGTTAAGTTGCGATTTTAAAGGTTTTTTTAAGCGTTTTTTCCACTTTTGCGCATAAAGTAGCTCAAACTTGGTTTGTTTTGCACGAAACATGACACACAACACTATTTTGTATATATTATTGCGTTGAAGTGGTTAGAATTGAAAATCATAGTCATATGCTAGAAATTACGTGTTAAGTTGCGATTTTAAGAGTTTTTAAGCGTTCTTGCCACTTTTGCGCATAAAGTAGCTCAAACTAGGTTTGTTTTGCACGAAACTTGGCACACAACACTATTTGGTATATATTATTGTGTTGAAGTTGTTAGAATTGAAAAGCATAGTCATATGCTAGAAATTATGTGTGAAGTTGTGATTTTAAAGGTTTTTTTAAGCGTTTTTTCCACTTTTACGCATAAAGTAGCTCAAACTTGGTTTGTTTTGCACGAAACATTGCACACAACACTATTTGGTAAATAGTATTGCGTTGAAGTGGTTAGAATTGAAAATCATAGTCATATGCTAAAAATTACGTGTTAAGTTGCGATTATATGGGTTTTTAAGCGTTTTTTTCAACTTTTGCGCTTAAAGTAGCTCAAACTTGGTTTGTTTTGCACGAAACATGGCACACAACACTATTTGGTATATATTATTCTGTTGAATGGGTTAGACTTGAAATTCATAGTCATATGCAAGAATTACGTGTTAAGTTGCGATTTTAAGGGTATTTAAGCGTTTTTGCCACTTTTGCGCATAAAGTAGTTCAAACTTGGTTTGTTTTGCACGAAATTTGGCACAAAACACTATTTTTTATATATTATTGTGTTAAGTTGCGATTTTAAGAGTTTTTAAGCGTTTTTGCCGCTTTTGCGCATAAAGTAGCTCAAACTTGGTTTGTTTTGCACGAAACATGGAACACAACACTATTTGGTATATATTATTGTGTTGAAGTTGTTAGAATTGAAATTAGTCATATGCTAGAAATTACGTGTTAAGGTGCGATTTTAAGGGTTTTTAAGCGTTTTTGCCACTTTTGCGCATAAAGTAGTTCAAACTTGATTTGTTTTGCACGAAACTTGTCACACAACACTATTTTTTATATATTATTGTATTGAAGTGGTTAGAATTGAAAATCATAGTCACATGCTAGAAATTACGTGTTAAGTTGCGATTTTAAGAGTTTTTAAGCGTTTTCGCCACTTTTGCGCATAAAGTAACTCAAACTTGGTTTGTTTTGCACCAAACTTAGCATACAAACTATTTAGTATATATTATTGTGTTGAATCGGTTAGAATTGAAAATCATAGTCATGCTAGAAATTACGTGTTTGGTTGCGATTCTAAGGGTTTTTAAGCGTTTTTTTCCACTTTTGCGCATAAAGCTGCTCAAACTTGGTTTGTTTTGCGCGAAACTTGGCACACAACACTATTTGGTATGTATTATTGTGTTGAAGTTGTTAGAATTGAAAAGCATAGTCATATGCTAGAAATTATGTGTTAAGTTGCGATTTTAAAGGTTTTTTTAAGCGTTTTTTCCACTTTTGCGCATAAAGTAGCTCAAACTTGGTTTGTTTTGCACGAAACACGACACACAACACTATTTTGTATATATTATTGCGTTGAAGTGGTTAGAATTGAAAATCATAGTCATATGCTAGAAATTACTTGTTAAGTTGCGATTTTAAGAGTTTTTAAGCGTTTTTGCCGCTTTTGCGCATAAAGTAGCTCAAACTTGGTTTGTTTTGCACGAAACATGGAACACAACACTATTTGGTATATATTATTGTGTTGAAGTTGTTAGAATTGAAATTAGTCATATGCTAGAAATTACGTGTTAAGTTGCGATTTTAAGGGTTTTTAAGCGTTTTTGCCACTTTTGCGCATAAAGTAGTTCAAACTTGGTTTGTTTTGCACGAAACTTGTCACACAACACTATTTTTTATATATTATTGTATTGAAGTGGTTAGAATTGAAAATCATAGTCACATGCTAGAAATTACGTGTTAAGTTGCGATTTTAAGAGTTTTTAAGCGTTTTCGCCACTTTTGCGCATAAAGTAACTCAAACTTGGTTTGTTTTGCACCAAACTTAGCATACAAACTATTTAGTATATATTATTGTGTTGAATCGGTTAGAATTGAAAATCATAGTCATGCTAGAAATTACGTGTTTGGTTGCGATTCTAAGGGTTTTTAAGCGTTTTTTCCACTTTTGCGCATAAAGCTGCTCAAACTTGGTTTGTTTTGCACGAAACTTGGCACACAACACTATTTGGTATGTATTATTGTGTTGAAGTTGTTAGAATTGAAAAGCATAGTCATATGCTAGAAATTATGTGTTAAGTTGCGATTTTAAAGGTTTTTTTAAGCGTTTTTTCCACTTTTGCGCATAAAGTAGCTCAAACTTGGTTTGTTTTGCACGAAACATGACACACAACACTATTTTGTATATATTATTGCGTTGAAGTGGTTAGAATTGAAAATCATAGTCATATGCTAGAAATTACGTGTTAAGTTGCGATTTTAAGAGTTTTTAAGCGTTCTTGCCACTTTTGCGCATAAAGTAGCTCAAACTAGGTTTGTTTTGCACGAAACTTGGCACACAACACTATTTGGTATATATTATTGTGTTGAAGTTGTTAGAATTGAAAAGCATAGTCATATGCTAGAAATTATGTGTGAAGTTGTGATTTTAAAGGTTTTTTTAAGCGTTTTTTCCACTTTTACGCATAAAGTAGCTCAAACTTGGTTTGTTTTGCACGAAACATTGCACACAACACTATTTGGTAAATAGTATTGCGTTGAAGTGGTTAGAATTGAAAATCATAGTCATATGCTAAAAATTACGTGTTAAGTTGCGATTATATGGGTTTTTAAGCGTTTTTTCAACTTTTGCGCTTAAAGTAGCTCAAACTTGGTTTGTTTTGCACGAAACATGGCACACAACACTATTTGGTATATATTATTCTGTTGAATGGGTTAGACTTGAAATTCATAGTCATATGCAAGAATTACGTGTTAAGTTGCGATTTTAAGGGTATTTAAGCGTTTTTGCCACTTTTGCGCATAAAGTAGTTCAAACTTGGTTTGTTTTGCACGAAATTTGGCACAAAACACTATTTTTTATATATTATTGTGTTAAGTTGCGATTTTAAGAGTTTTTAAGCGTTTTTGCCGCTTTTGCGCATAAAGTAGCTCAAACTTGGTTTGTTTTGCACGAAACATGGAACACAACACTATTTGGTATATATTATTGTGTTGAAGTTGTTAGAATTGAAATTAGTCATATGCTAGAAATTACGTGTTAAGGTGCGATTTTAAGGGTTTTTAAGCGTTTTTGCCACTTTTGCGCATAAAGTAGTTCAAACTTGGTTTGTTTTGCACGAAACTTGTCACACAACACTATTTTTTATATATTATTGTATTGAAGTGGTTAGAATTGAAAATCATAGTCACATGCTAGAAATTACGTGTTAAGTTGCGATTTTAAGAGTTTTTAAGCGTTTCCGCCACTTTTGCGCATAAAGTAACTCAAACTTGGTTTGTTTTGCACCAAACTTAGCATACAAACTATTTAGTATATATTATTGTGTTGAATCGGTTAGAATTGAAAATCATAGTCATGCTAGAAATTACGTGTTTGGTTGCGATTCTAAGGGTTTTTAAGCGTTTTTTCCACTTTTGCGCATAAAGCTGCTCAAACTTGGTTTGTTTTGCGCGAAACTTGGCACACAACACTATTTGGTATGTATTATTGTGTTGAAGTTGTTAGAATTGAAAAGCATAGTCATATGCTAGAAATTATGTGTTAAGTTGCGATTTTAAAGGTTTTTTTAAGCGTTTTTTCCACTTTTGCGCATAAAGTAGCTCAAACTTGGTTTGTTTTGCACGAAACACGACACACAACACTATTTTGTATATATTATTGCGTTGAAGTGGTTAGAATTGAAAATCATAGTCATACGCTAGAAATTACTTGTTAAGTTGCGATTTTAAGAGTTTTTAAGCGTTTTTGCCGCTTTTGCGCATAAAGTAGCTCAAACTTGGTTTGTTTTGCACGAAACATGGAACACAACACTATTTGGTATATATTATTGTGTTGAAGTTGTTAGAATTGAAATTAGTCATATGCTAGAAATTACGTGTTAAGTTGCGATTTTAAGCGTTTTTGCCACTTTTGCGCATAAAGTAGTTCAAACTTGGTTTGTTTTGCACGAAACTTGTCACACAACACTATTTTTTATATATTATTGTATTGAAGTGGTTAGAATTGAAAATCATAGTCACATGCTAGAAATTACGTGTTAAGTTGCGATTTTAAGAGTTTTTAAGCGTTTTCGCCACTTTTGCGCATAAAGTAACTCAAACTTGGTTTGTTTTGCACCAAACTTAGCATACAAACTATTTAGTATATATTATTGTGTTGAATCGGTTAGAATTGAAAATCATAGTCATGCTAGAAATTACGTGTTTGGTTGCGATTCTAAGGGTTTTTAAGCGTTTTTTCCACTTTTGCGCATAAAGCTGCTCAAACTTGGTTTGTTTTGCACGAAACTTGGCACACAACACTATTTGGTATGTATTATTGTGTTGAAGTTGTTAGAATTGAAAAGCATAGTCATATGCTAGAAATTATGTGTTAAGTTGCGATTTTAAAGGTTTTTTTAAGCGTTTTTTCCACTTTTGCGCATAAAGTAGCTCAAACTTGGTTTGTTTTGCACGAAACACGACACACAACACTATTTTGTATATATTATTGCGTTGAAGTGGTTAGAATTGAAAATCATAGTCATATGCTAGAAATTACTTGTTAAGTTGCGATTTTAAGAGTTTTTAAGCGTTCTTGCCGCTTTTGTGCATAAAGTAGCTCAAACTTGGTTTGTTTTGCACGAAACATGGAACACCACACTATTTGGTATATATTATTGTGTTGAAGTTGTTAGAATTGAAATTAGTCATATGCTAGAAATTACGTGTTAAGTATCGATTTTAAGGGTTTTTAAGCGTTTTTGACACTTTTGCGCATAAAGTAGTTCAAACTTGGTTTGTTTTGCACGAAACTTGTCACACAACACTATTTTTTATATATTATTGTATTGAAGTGGTTAGAATTGAAAATCATAGTCACATGCTAGAAATTACGTGTTAAGTTGCGATTTTAAGAGTTTTTAAGCGTTTTCGCCACTTTTGCGCATAAAGTAACTCAAACTTGGTTTGTTTTGCACCAAACTTAGCATACAAACTATTTAGTATATATTATTGTGTTGAATCGGTTAGAATTGAAAATCATAGTCATGCTAGAAATTACGTGTTTGGTTGCGATTCTAAGGGTTTTTAAGCGTTTTTTCCAGTTTTGCGCATAAAGCTGCTCAAACTTGGTTTGTTTTGCACGAAACTTGGCACACAACACTATTTGGTATGTATTATTGTGTTGAAGTTGTTAGAATTGAAAAGCATAGTCATATGCTAGAAATTATGTGTTAAGTTGCGATTTTAAAGGTTTTTTTAAGCGTTTTTTCCACTTTTGCGCATAAAGTAGCTCAAACTTGGTTTGTTTTGCACGAAACATGACACACAACACTATTTTGTATATATTATTGCGTTGAAGTGGTTAGAATTGAAAATCATAGTCATATGCTAGAAATTACGTGTTAAGTTGCGATTTTAAGAGTTTTTAAGCGTTCTTGCCACTTTTGCGCATAAAGTAGCTCAAACTAGGTTTGTTTTGCACGAAACTTGGCACACAACACTATTTGGTATATATTATTGTGTTGAAGTTGTTAGAATTGAAAAGCATAGTCATATGCTAGAAATTATGTGTGAAGTTGTGATTTTAAAGGTTTTTTTAAGCGTTTTTTCCACTTTTACGCATAAAGTAGCTCAAACTTGGTTTGTTTTGCACGAAACATTGCACACAACACTATTTGGTAAATAGTATTGCGTTGAAGTGGTTAGAATTGAAAATCATAGTCATATGCTAAAAATTACGTGTTAAGTTGCGATTATATGGGTTTTTAAGCGTTTTTTCAACTTTTGCGCTTAAAGTAGCTCAAACTTGGTTTGTTTTGCACGAAACATGGCACACAACACTATTTGGTATATATTATTCTGTTGAATGGGTTAGACTTGAAATTCATAGTCATATGCAAGAATTACGTGTTAAGTTGCGATTTTAAGGGTATTTAAGCGTTTTTGCCACTTTTGCGCATAAAGTAGTTCAAACTTGGTTTGTTTTGCACGAAATTTGGCACAAAACACTATTTTTTATATATTATTGTGTTAAGTTGCGATTTTAAGAGTTTTTAAGCGTTTTTGCCGCTTTTGCGCATAAAGTAGCTCAAACTTGGTTTGTTTTGCACGAAACATGGAACACAACACTATTTGGTATATATTATTGTGTTGAAGTTGTTAGAATTGAAATTAGTCATATGCTAGAAATTACGTGTTAAGGTGCGATTTTAAGGGTTTTTAAGCGTTTTTGCCACTTTTGCGCATAAAGTAGTTCAAACTTGGTTTGTTTTGCACGAAACTTGTCACACAACACTATTTTTTATATATTATTGTATTGAAGTGGTTAGAATTGAAAATCATAGTCACATGCTAGAAATTACGTGTTAAGTTGCGATTTTAAGAGTTTTTAAGCGTTTTCGCCACTTTTGCGCATAAAGTAACTCAAACTTGGTTTGTTTTGCACCAAACTTAGCATACAAACTATTTAGTATATATTATTGTGTTGAATCGGTTAGAATTGAAAATCATAGTCATGCTAGAAATTACGTGTTTGGTTGCGATTCTAAGGGTTTTTAAGCGTTTTTTCCACTTTTGCGCATAAAGCTGCTCAAACTTGGTTTGTTTTGCGCGAAACTTGGCACACAACACTATTTGGTATGTATTATTGTGTTGAAGTTGTTAGAATTGAAAAGCATAGTCATATGCTAGAAATTATGTGTTAAGTTGCGATTTTAAAGGTTTTTTTAAGCGTTTTTTCCACTTTTGCGCATAAAGTAGCTCAAACTTGGTTTGTTTTGCACGAAACACGACACACAACACTATTTTGTATATATTATTGCGTTGAAGTGGTTAGAATTGAAAATCATAGTCATATGCTAGAAATTACTTGTTAAGTTGCGATTTTAAGAGTTTTTAAGCGTTTTTGCCGCTTTTGCGCATAAAGTAGCTCAAACTTGGTTTGTTTTGCACGAAACATGGAACACAACACTATTTGGTATATATTATTGTGTTGAAGTTGTTAGAATTGAAATTAGTCATATGCTAGAAATTACGTGTTAAGTTGCGATTTTAAGGGTTTTTAAGCGTTTTTGCCACTTTTGCGCATAAAGTAGTTCAAACTTGGTTTGTTTTGCACGAAACTTGTCACACAACACTATTTTTTATATATTATTGTATTGAAGTGGTTAGAATTGAAAATCATAGTCACATGCTAGAAATTACGTGTTAAGTTGCGATTTTAAGAGTTTTTAAGCGTTTTCGCCACTTTTGCGCATAAAGTAACTCAAACTTGGTTTGTTTTGCACCAAACTTAGCATACAAACTATTTAGTATATATTATTGTGTTGAATCGGTTAGAATTGAAAATCATAGTCATGCTAGAAATTACGTGTTTGGTTGCGATTCTAAGGGTTTTTAAGCGTTTTTTCCACTTTTGCGCATAAAGCTGCTCAAACTTGGTTTGTTTTGCACGAAACTTGGCACACAACACTATTTGGTATGTATTATTGTGTTGAAGTTGTTAGAATTGAAAAGCATAGTCATATGCTAGAAATTATGTGTTAAGTTGCGATTTTAAAGGTTTTTTTAAGCGTTTTTTCCACTTTTGCGCATAAAGTAGCTCAAACTTGGTTTGTTTTGCACGAAACATGACACACAACACTATTTTGAATATATTATTGCGTTGAAGTGGTTAGAATTGAAAATCATAGTCATATGCTAGAAATTACGTGTTAAGTTGCGATTTAAAGAGTTTTTAAGCGTTCTTGCCACTTTTGCGCATAAAGTAGCTCAAACTTGGTTTGTTTTGCACGAAACTTGGCACACAACACTATTTGGTATATATTATTGTGTTGAAGTTGTTAGAATTGAAAAGCATAGTCATATGCTAGAAATTATGTGTGAAATTGTGATTTTAAAGGTTTTTTTAAGCGTTTTTTCCACTTTTACGCATAAAGTAGCTCAAACTTGGTTTGTTTTGCACGAAACATTGCACACAACACTATTTGGTAAATAGTATTGCGTTGAAGTGGTTAGAATTGAAAATCATAGTCATATGCTAAAAATTACGTGTTAAGTTGCGATTATATGGGTTTTTAAGTGTTTTTTCAACTTTTGCGCTTAAAGTAGCTCAAACTTGGTTTGTTTTGCACGAAACATGGCACACAACACTATTTGGTATATATTATTCTGTTGAATGGGTTAGACTTGAAATTCATAGTCATATGCAAGAATTACGTGTTAAGTTGCGATTTTAAGGGTATTTAAGCGTTTTTGCCACTTTTGCGCATAAAGTAGTTCAAACTTGGTTTGTTTTGCACGAAATTTGGCACAAAACACTATTTTTTATATATTATTGTATTGAAGTGGTTAGAATTGAAAAACATAGTCATATGCTAGAAATTACTTGTTAAGTTGCGATTTTAAGAGTTTTTAAGCGTTTTTGCCGCTTTTGCGCATAAAGTAGCTCAAACTTGGTTTGTTTTGCACGAAACATGGAACACAACACTATTTGGTATATATTATTGGGTTGAAGTTTTGAGAATTGAAATTAGTCATATGCTAGAAATTACGTGTTTAGTTGCGATTTTAAGGGTTTTTAAGCGTTTTTGCCACTTTTGCGCATAAAGTAGTTCAAACTTGGTTTGTTTTGCACGAAACTTGTCACACAACACAATTTTTTATATATTATTGTATTGAAGTGGTTAGAATTGAAAATCATAGTCACATGCTAGAAATTACGTGTTAAGTTGCGATTTTAAGAGTTTTTAAGCGTTTTCGCCACTTTTGCGCATAAAGTAACTCAAACTTGGTTTGTTTTGCACCAAACTTAGCATACAAACTATTTAGTATATATTATTGTGTTGAATCGGTTAGAATTTAAAATCATAGTCATGCTAGAAATTACGTGTTTGGTTGCGATTCTAAGGGTTTTTAAGCGTTTTTTCCACTTTTGCGCATAAAGCTGCTCAAACTTGGTTTGTTTTGCACGAAACTTGGCACACAACACTATTTGGTATGTATTATTGTGTTGAAGTTGTTAGAATTGAAAAGCATAGTCATATGCTAGAAATTATGTGTTAAGTTGCGATTTTAAAGGTTTTTTTAAGCGTTTTTTCCACTTTTGCGCATAAAGTAGCTCAAACTTGGTTTGTTTTGCACGAAACATGACACACAACACTATTTTGTATATATTATTGCGTTGAAGTGGTTAGAATTGAAAATCATAGTCATATGCTAGAAATTACGTGTTAAGTTGCGATTTTAAGAGTTTTTAAGCGTTCTTGCCACTTTTGCGCATAAAGTAGCTCAAACTTGGTTTGTTTTGCACGAAACTTGGCACACAACACTATTTGGTATATATTATTGTGTTGAAGTTGTTAGAATTGAAAAGCATAGTCATATGCTAGAAATTATGTGTGAAGTTGTGAATTTAAAGGTTTTTTTAAGCGTTTTTTCCACTTTTACGCATAAAGTAGCTCAAACTTGGTTTGTTTTGCACGAAACATTGCACACAACACTATTTGGTAAATAGTATTGCGTTGAAGTGGTTAGAATTGAAAATCATAGTCATATGCTAAAAATTACGTGTTAAGTTGCGATTATATGGGTTTTTAAGCGTTTTTTCAACTTTTGCGCTTAAAGTAGCTCAAACTTGGTTTGTTTTGCACGAAACATGGCACACAACACTATTTGGTATATATTATTCTGTTGAATGGGTTAGACTTGAAATTCATAGTCATATGCAAGAATTACGTGTTAAGTTGCGATTTTAAGGGTATTTAAGAGTTTTTGCCACTTTTGCGCATAAAGTAGTTTCAAACTTGGTTTGTTTTGCACGAAATTTGGCACAAAACACTATTTTTTATATATTATTGTATTGAAGTGGTTAGAATTGAAAATCATAGTCATATGCTAGAAATTACTTGTTAAGTTGCGATTTTAAGAGTTTTTAAGCGTTTTTGCCGCTTTTGCGCATAAAGTAGCTCAAACTTGGTTTGTTTTGCACGAAACATGGAACACAACACTATTTGGTATATATTATTGTGTTGAAGTTTTTAGAATTGAAATTAGTCATATGTTAGAAATTACGTGTTAAGTTGCGATTTTAAGGGTTTTTAAGCGTTTTTGCCACTTTTGCGCATAAAGTAGTTCAAACTTGGTTTGTTTTGCACGAAACTTGTCACACAACACTATTTTTTATATATTATTGTATTGAAGTGGTTAGAATTGAAAATCATAGTCACATGTTAGAAATTACGTGTTAAGTTGCGATTTTAAGAGTTTTTAAGCGTTTTCGCCACTTTTTTTTCGCCACTTTTGCGCATAAAGTAACTCAAACTTGGTTTGTTTTGCACCAAACTTAGCATACAAACTATTTAGTATATATTATTGTGTTGAATCGGTTAAGAATTGAAAATCATAGTCATGCTAGAAATTACGTGTTTGGTTGCGATTCTAAGGGTTTTTAAGCGTTTTTTCCACTTTTGCGCATAAAGCTGCTCAAACTTGGTTTGTTATGCACGAAACTTGGCACACAACACTATTTGGTATGTATTATTGTGTTGAAGTTGTTAGAATTGAAAAGCATAGTCATATGCTAGAAATTATGTGTTAAGTTGCGATTTTATGAGTTTTTAAGCGTTTTTGCCGCTTTTGCGCATAAAGTAGCTCAAAACTTGGTTTGTTTTGCACGAAACATGGAACACAACACTATTTGGTATA